>NC_068398.1:40592792-40887792 GCF_023724105.1 Carassius gibelio
ATAATACCACCTCTAGTAGCATGATTACTTGGCTTATAAAGTTTGACCAATAGGTGGCACTGTTATGAAATCAATTTGGTGTACTCTGTTTGACTTTTCAATGACACACACAAAGTTTGGTGTTAATATGCCACAGCATTCCAGAGATGCAGCCTCAAGTGTCATTTTGTCATTGTGTTTCAACTTCGTCGCTTTGGTATGCGAAAACGGTTTTGTCTATCGACACAAAATCCATAACTTTGTGTCAACATAGTCTGAAGATCACCTAATTCGAATTTGGTGAAAATTAGACATACGGTTCATGAGGAGTTCGAAAAAGTAGGTTTTCCACATAAATCAAAATGGTGGACCGGAACTTCAGTAAACACTGGCATATTTGGTATCTATGTTATCGGCATAAGACAGGGAATATTTTGAGCCCAGTTTCTTTGCAATAGGCTAATGGACTAAAAAGTTATTAGCATTTTAAAAAGTGTAATTACTCATGGTTAATGAATGGTTTATTACTCTTGACCAATAGGTGGCGCTGTTACCAAATTTATGTGGCATGGTCAGTGTGAGGTGGCGATGACACATACAAAGTTTGGTGCAAATATGTCAAAGTGTTGCAGAGATACAGCCTCAAATGCATTTTGGCACCCTTCCAGCAAATTCGTTGATGCGCTAATTGAGAACCGTTACGTATATCGACACAAAATCCATAACTTTTTGCCAGCATGGTCTGAAGATGATTCACGTCAAATTTGGTGAAAATTGGGCTAACGGTCTAGGAGGAGTTCGAAAAAGTAGGTTTTCAACATTAAGCAAAATGGCGGACAGGAAGTAAGGCCAATTTTCACATTATTGGTATCAATACTCTCGGCATGACCCACAGAATATAGCGAGACCATTTTAATTTTAATAGACTAATTTATTCAAAAGTTATTAGCGTTTATGTGATATTTCATTATAACTATTGGCCACAAGGTGGCGCTGCCACCAAACTTTTTGAGTATCTTCAGGGCATGGAGCCGAATATTTTTGTAATTATTTGCGAAACGATACGATGCTGCGTTCAAAAAATACAGCATTTTGAAACATAATTCAAAATGGCCGACGCCTAAAATGGCCGACACAGGAAAATTGGATATCATTCGACTCGACATGACTCACTGAATCTAAAGAGACCAGTTGTGTGATTTTTGGCCAAACCATTCAGTAGTTATAAGCCAAAATATGCATTTTTCATATCTCCTGACCACTAGGTGGCGCTGTGTCGAAACACAGCAGGTAGTCTCAGTTCATGCTTGTTATAACACACGCCAAGTTTGGTCTCAATATGACAAACCGTTGCCGGGATATAGCCTCACGTGCATGTTTGCGTGCTTTTCGTCAAATTTGTTTACGTGTCATTCGACAACAGTTGGACGAATCAACTTGAATTCCATAACTTTTTGCCAGCATGGTCTGAAGATGATCTGAGCCAATTTTCGTGGCAATCGGACTAACCGTCTAGGACGAGTTCGAAAAAGTAGGTTTTTTGAATAATTGAAAATAGCGAAAAAACTAAACCTTGCGATTTTTGAATTTTAGGGTTCATTCGACTTGGCCTGAGCCAAGGATTCAGAGGAAAAAAGAATTTCCATTTTCTGGCTTACGGTTCAAAAGTTATTAGCATACAAACATTGAAAGTTTGGACAAGTGGTGGCGCTAGAGAGTAGGAGTTAGAGGCTTCAAATTTGCTATAGTTAATGTTGGGACTGTCCTCTATCAGTATGCCAAATTATACAACTTTCCCGCAAACGGTTCTATGGGCTGCCATAGACTTGCGGCGGAAGAAGAAGAAGAAGAAGAATAATAACGCCAACGAAAACAATAGGTGCCTACGCACCTTCGGTGCTTGGCCCCTAAATATAGCTGCAAGCAGCAATAACGGGGCCAAGCACTACAGAAGCAAGCTTCAGACGAATGGCAGGAATGAGTAATTAAGACAGTTTTAAGATTATTTTAGGCAAAATGGCTTAAAAACAATGAACACAACAACTAGTAATAGGATTTATTGGCTTATCACATGTAACCAATAGGTGGCGCTGTTACCAAATTAGTTTGGAATGGTCAGTGTGAGGTGACGATGACACATACAAAGTTTGGTGCAAATATGTCAAAGCTTTGCAGAGATACAGCCTCAAATGAATGTTGGCATCATTCCAGCAAATTTGTTGATGCGCTAAATGAGAACCGTTTCGTATATCGACATGAAATCCATAACATTTTGCCAGCATGGTCTGAAGATGATCCACGTCCAATTTGGTGAAAATCTGATTAACGGTCTAGGAGGAGTTCGAAAAAGTAGGTTTTCAACATTAATCAAAATGGCGGACAGGAAGTTCAGCCAAATAAGGAAAACTTGATATCTATGTTCTCGGCTTGAGCCAAGGAATCTATTAAGATCAGCGTCATGTCAATAGCCAGATCTTTTTAAAAGTTATTAGCCTTTATGTAAATTGAGTTATAACTTTTGACCACTAGGTGGCTCTGTTTCAAAATATTTTGAGTACCTTCAGGGGATGATGTTGTTGGCACATTCTGAGTTGTGGAATATAACACCAATGCATTTGTTTAGTATAGCCTTTTATTTCACAAAACTGTATTGAAGTCAATGGGAATTTCATGTTTTGTTCTATTATAGCGCCACCAAGAGGCTCAGTCCCACCATTTCTTTTATGTGTCATCAGAGTGAGCCCATACATATGCGTGTCAATTTTGGTGAAAATATCTCAATTCACTTCAGAGTTATAGACATTTACATGAAAAAACACGTAAAAATTGACTGACTCTTGACTTTGATTGAATATTACTACCCCTTAATATCAATATTTTTGCATTTGGGCATTGGTGTATGGCTATCGACCTATGTTTCCGAACTTCTGACGGTGGTTTCGTCTCGATCAGACAAGCGGTTTCGAAGATATAGCCAAATGTTTTTTAAGCGCTAAATCACAACGCTACACAAACCGTAAGGCAAAACCTAGCATGTTTGGTATTGTAGGACTCTGTAAGGTTTCAGGAGTCCAATTTGATGAGTCTGGTGAAAATACGTCGACCACACCCAAAGTTATAAGCATTTAAAAATAGAAGATCACCACTAGGTGGCGCTGTTTCAAAACTTCTCATACTCCTTCAGGACATTGTGCTGATGACCCATACCATGTTTCGTAACAATCCGTTGATGTGTTCAGAAAATACAGCATTTTAGCACAAAATTCAAAATGGCCGACAGTCAAAATGGCCGAAATGGTCAAATTGGATATCAGTCGACTCGGCATGTTGCCCTGAATCTAACAAGACCAATGTTATGATTTTTGGACAAACTGTTCAGAAGTTATAAGCAAAAATAGCAGTTTTTCATATCTCCGGATCAGTAGGTGGCGCTGCGCCCAATCACAGCATGTTGCCTCAGGTCATGCTTGTTATGACATGTACCAAGTTTGGTCTGAATAGGATAAGTCGTTGCCGAGATACAGCCTTACGACTGTTTTTGTAAGCACTACATAAAATTTGTTAGAGCGTTTATCGAAAACGGTTTGACGAATCAATTTGATTTGCATAACTTTTGGTCAGCACTGCCTGAGGATGATATGGTTTAATTTTCGTGTGAATCGGACAAACCGTCTAGGACGAGTTCGAAAAAGTAGGTTTTTAAAGAAATTCAAAATGGCGGTCATATTTCTATGACGGAAATGACTTCGTAGGGTGCAATCGAATCGGCATGAGCTCAGAAATCAGAGGAAAAAAGAATTTCGTTGATTGGCCTTAGGGTTAAAAAGTTATTAACAAAATTAAAGTGAAATTTTGGACAGTTGGTGGCGCTAGAGGGATTGACTTAGACACACCAAAATTGGTGTACTTAATGTTGGCACTGTCCTCTATCAGAATGTCAAACCATTACAACTTTCCCGCATTCGGTTCTATGGGCTGCCATAGACGCCCAGTCGGAAGAATAATAATAATAAATATAGCTGCAAGCAGCAATAACGGGGCCAAGCACTACAGAAGCAAGCTTCAGACGAACGGCAGGAATGAGTAATTAAGAAAGTTTTAAGATTATTTTAGGCAAAATGGCTTGAAAACAATAAACACAACAACTAGTAATAGGATTTATTTGCTTATCACGTGTAACCAATAGGTGGCGCTGTTACCAAATTAGTTTGGAACGGTCAGTGTGAGGTGACGATGACACATACAAAGTTTGGTGCAAATATGTCAAAGCTTTGCTGAGATACAGCCTCAAATGCATTTTGGAACCCTTCCAGCAGCTTCGTTGATGCGCTAAATGAGAACAGTTTCGTATATCGAAACGAAATCCATAACATTTTGCCAGCATGGTCTGAAGATGATCCACGTCAAATTTGGTGAAAATCTGACTAACGGTCTAGGAGGAGTTCGAAAAAGTAAGTTTTCAACATTAATCAAAATGGCGGACAGGAAGTTCAGCCAAATAAGGAAAACTTTGTATCTATGTTCTCGACTTGACCCAAGGAATCTAAAAAGACCAGCGTCATGTCAATAGCCAGATTTATTCAAAAGTTATTAGCCTTTATTTAAATTGAGTTATAACTGTTGACCACTAGGTGGCGGTGTTTCAAAATATTTTGAGTACCTTCAGGGGATGGTGTTGTTGGCACATTCTGAGTTTCGTAATATTACATCAATGCATTTGTTTAGTATTGCATTTTATTTCACAAAACTGTATTGAAGTCAATGATAATTTCATATTTTGTTCTATTATAGCGCCACCAAGAGGCTCAGTCCCACCATTTCTTTTTATGTGTGCTCAGAGTGAGCCCATACATATGTGTGTCAATTTTGGTGAAAATATCTCAATTCACTTCAGAGTTATAGACATTTATATGAAAAAGCACGTAAAAAATGACTGACTCTTGACTTTGATTGAATATTACTACACCTTACCATCAATATTTTGGCATTTGGGCATTGGCGTATAGCTATCGACCTATGTTTCCGAACTTCTGACGGTGGTTTCGTCTCGATCAGACAAGTGGTTTCGAAGATATAGCCAGATGTTTTTTAAGCGCTAAATCACAACGCTACACAAACCGTAAGGCGAAACCTAGCATGTTTGGTATCGTAGGACTCTGTAAGGTTTCAGGAGTCTAATTTGGTGAGTCTCGAGAAAATAAGTCGACCACACCCAAGGTTATAAGCATTTAAAAAAGGATGATCACCACTAGGTGGCGCTGTTTCGAAACTTCTCACACTCCTTCAGGACATTGTGCTGATGACCCATACCATGTTTCGTAACAATCCGTTTATGCGTTCTGAAAATACAGCATTTTAGCAAAAAATTCAAAATGGCCGATAGACAAAATGGCCGAAATGGTAAAATTTGATATCAGTCGACTCGGCATGTTGCCCTGAATCTAACAAGACCAATGTTATGATTTTTGGACAAACTGTTTAGAAGTTATAAGCAAAAATAGCAATTTTTCATATCTCCGGACCAGTAGGTGGCGCTGCGCCGAAACGCAGCAAGTAGCCTCAGGTCATGCTTGTTATGACATGTACCAGGTTTGGTCTGAATACGATAAATCGTTGCAGAGATACAGCCTTACGACTGTTTTTCTAAGCGTTTCGTAAAATTTGTTTGAGCGTTTTTCGAAAACGGTTTGACGAATCAATTTGATTTGCATAACTTTTGGTCAGCACTGCCTGAAGATGATCTGGTTCAATTTTCGTGTGAATCGGACAAATTGTGTAGGACGAGTTCGAAAAAGTAGGTTTTTCAAAGAATTCAAAATGGCGGCCATATTTCTATGACGGAAAATGACGGCATAGGGTGCAATCGAATCGGCATGAGCTCAGAAATCAGAGGAAAAAAGAATTTTGTTGATTGGACTTACGGTTAAAAAGTTATTAACAAAATTAAAGTGAAATTTCGGACAGTTGGTGGCGCTAGAGGGAATGTCTTAGACACACCAAAATTGGTGTACTAAATGTTGGCACTGTCCTCTATCAGAATGTCAAACCAAAACAACTTTCCCGCATTCGGTTCTATGGGCTGCCATAGACTCCCAGTCGGAAGAATAATAATAATAATAATAAATATAGCTGCAAGCAGCAATTACGGGGCCAAGCACTCCAACGGCAAATGTAGGAGCTAAGCATCGCATGAAGCATCACACCAAATTCATTAATGAGCAATAACAGCAATTTTGGAATTATTGTAATTGAAATGGCAAAAAAAAATCATAATACCACCTCTAGTAGCATGATTACTTGGCTTATCAAGCTTGACCAATAGGTGGCACTGTTATAAAATCAATTTGGTGTACTCTGTGTGACTTTTCAATGACACACACAAAGTTTGATGTCAATATGCCAAAGCATTCCAGGGATACAGCCTCAAGTGTCATTTTCTCATTGTGCCTCAAATTCGTCGATGTGGTATGCGAAAACGGTTTTGTCTATCGACTCAAAAGCCATAACTTTGAGTCAGCATAGTCTGAAGATCATTTGATTCGAATTTGGTGAAAATCGGACCTACGGTTGATGAGGAGTTCGACAAAGTAGGTTTTCAACATAAATCAAAATGGCGGACCGGAAGTTCAGCTTACTATGGTATATTTGGTATCTATGTTATCGGCATAAACCAGGGAATATTTTGAGCCCAGTTCCATTCGAATGGGCTAATGCAATAAAAAGTTATTAGCATTTTTACAAGTGTAATTATTCATGGTTAATGAATGGTTTATTACTCTTGACCAATAGGTGGCGCTGTCACCAAATTTCTGTGGCATGGTCAGTGTGAGGTGGCGATGACACATACAAAATTTGGTGCAAATATGTAAAAGCTTTGCAGAGATACAGCCTCAAATGCATTTTGGCACCCTTCCAGCAAATTCGTTGATGCGCTAAATGAGAACTGTTTCGTATATCGACACGAAATCCATAACTTTTTGCCAGCATGGTCTGAAGATGATTCACGTCAAATTTGGTGAAAATTGGACTAACGGTCTAGGAGGAGTTCGAAAAAGTAGGTTTTCAACATTAAGCAAAATGGCGGACAGGAAGTAAGGCCAATTTTCACATAATTGGTATCAATGCTCTCGGCATGACCCACAGAATATAGCGAGACCATTTTAATTTAAATAGACTAATTTATTCAAAAGTTATTAGCATTTATGTGATATTTCATTATAACTATTGGCCACAAGGTGGCGCTGCCACCAAACTTTTTGAGTACCTTCAGGGCATGGAGCCGAATATTTTTGTAATTATTTGCGAAACGATATGATGCTGCGTTCAAAAAATACAGCATTTTGAAACATAATTCAAAATGGCCGACGCCTTAAATGGCCGACACAGGAAAATTGGATATCATTCGACTCGACATGACTCACTGAATCTAAAGAGACCAGTTGTGTGATTTTTGGCCAAACCATTCAGTAGTTATAAGCCAAAATATGCATTTTTCATATCTCCTGACCACTAGGTGGCGCTGTGTCGAAACACAGCAGGTAGTCTCAGTTCATGCTTGTTATAACACACGCCAAGTTTGGTCTCAATATGACAAACCGTTGCCGGGATATAGCCTCACGTGCATGTTTGCGTGCTTTTCGTCAAATTTGTTTACGTGTCATTCGACAACAGTTGGACGAATCAACTTGAATTCCATAACTTTTTGCCAGCATGGTCTGAAGATGATCTGAGCCAATTTTCGTGGAAATCGGACTAACCGTCTAGGACGAGTTCGAAAAAGTAGGTTTTTCGAATAATTGAAAATAGCGAAAAAACTAAACCTTGCGATTTTTGAATTTTAGGGTTCATTCGACTTGGCCTGAGCCAAGGATTCAGAGGAAAAAAGAATTTCCATTTTCTGGCTTACGGTTCAAAAGTTATTAGCATACAAACATTGAAAGTTTGGACAAGTGGTGGCGCTAGAGAGTAGGAGATAGAGACTTCAAATTTGCTATAGTTAATGTTGGGACTGTCCTCTATCAGTGTGCCAAATTATACAACTTTCCCGCAATCGGTTCTATGGGCTGCCATAGACTTGCGGCGGAAGAAGAAGAAGAAGAAGAAGAATAATAATAAATATAGCTGCAAGCAGCAATCACGGGGCCAAGCATTCCAGCGGCCACATCAGGAGCTAAGCATATGTAGCATCAGACCAAATGCAACAATGAATAATGAAATTAATAATTGCATGATTGTAATTGAAATGGCTGAAAATCGTTAATAAAAGTTCCACAGCGAGGAGCTAAGCATGGCATGGAGCATCAGACCAAATGCAACGAGTAAGAAAAGCAATTATTGGAAGAGTGTAATTGAAACAGCCAGTAAAACTCCAGTAAAATGATGCATTATCATTTTTGGAAAATAGGTGGCGCTGTAATCAAATCGCTTTGTTGTGTTCTGTGGGAGGTGACAATGTTGTGGGCAATTTCTTTCAAAATACTTACAGACCTTTAGGGCAATGAGTCGAACATGCCCACCGAGTTTCGTTCCGATCGACTTCCATTAACCTTGTCAAATAGGTGCTTAAAGTTGTTTGGCCAATGGCGGCCATGTTTTTTAAGATAAGTGAAATTCCTCATAGAGCACTTGTGCCACATTGGGCCATATCAATTTTCAAGTTGATTGGATCAACTGTTGCTTAGTTATAGCCATTTGAATTTTTTTCATCCTGTAGCGCCACCAAGTGGCAGATATGGAAAAAAAAAATAATAATTTGACTAAAGTTTTTGTTCATGCATATGAGTTCTGAGTTTGGTGAAGATATCTCATTTTGTTCCCGAGTTATAGCCTTTTTCATAAAATTGGTCCACGAATTTGAATGTTTTGGGTCACCTGGTTTTTTGTTCAGTCTTGATCAAACCACTGCAGTAATATTCTCAGGACTCTCTAGATCAATAACTTTGAAAAAATATGTTGTATTTTGTCCTTTGGTTAGATAACATTTAAACAGGCCTAAAAAACAAAAGATTTCTGTTGTGAATGGCATTAAACTGCAAAAAAAAAAAAAGGGGTAATATAATCACACATGCATTAGATCTGTATTTTTTCTAAACAATCATGCAAAATTTAACAGATATTAGGTAAAAAAGAACACTGTAATATTTATAAAGCTTCAAAACCCAGTGTTGAATAAAAAATTGCAATTATAACCACTAGATGTCACCGGAAGACCACTAATGAGCTCAGTAAAGACTAAAACATTACAGTTTATGGGCTTGTTGAGGGATTCATCTAGAAAAAATGTATATTACTATTATTTAATATTACTGTTCAAGCATTTCAGATCACATTGAGTCAAAGTTTACCAATTTATTCATACAGATATATCTAATGTTTATAATTATGCCAGATTATGATTGCAATGAAACCTGAAAAATGACATAGAAGCCCATAAAAACAGAAGACTTGCAATAGGTTTTATCACCCATCATTTATTTTAATTATCTATATATATAACAAAATGTGTGCATCTGTGTGTGGGTTTAAGCATGCTTATTGAGTATTAATATACTAGTTTAAACATTTCATGTTTGTGTGTGTCTGTAATTCTGTTCTATTCTTTTACTGTCAGCCATATCTAGGTTATTTAAAATCAGTGCAGTACTATTATCTAGACTGTGAAATTATACATAAATTGCGTATGCTTCTTTGGAATGAAATTAAGACAACATATAACAGTTATAAAGGTTAAAGAGACAGTGTTGTATGATAAATTGCATTTACGACCACTAGATGTCGCTGGAAGACCACTAATGGGCTTTGCAGAGATATAGCCTCAGACTCATTTTGTGAAGATGCCTGACATCTGAAGCAGCGCTGTACAAAAACGGTTTCGTCTATTGACACGAAATCCATAACTTTTTGTCAGCACGGTCTGAAGATGATCTGATTCAATTTTGGTGAAAATCAGACAAACGGTTGAGGATGAGTTTAAAAAAAAAGGTTTTCAACATGAATCAAAATGGCGGACAGGAAGTTTTGCTTAATATGACATAATTGGTATGTATGTTGTCGGCATGTCCCAAGGAACATTTTGAGACATGTTTCATGATAATAGGCTAATGCAATCAAAAGTTATTAGCATTATTGGAAATGTAATAATTAGCGGTTATTGATTGGTTTATTACTCTTGACCAATAGGTGGCGCTGTGACCAAAATGATGTGGCGTGGTCAATGTGATGTGACAATGTCACATATTAAGTTTTGTGTAAATATCTCCAACCTTTGCAGAGATACAGCCTCAGATGCAGTTTGGCATCTTTCCAGCAAATTCGTTGGTACGCTAATTGAAAACGGTTATGTGTATCGACACAAATTCCATAACTTTTTGCCAGCATGGTCTGAAGATGATCCAAATCAAATTTGGTGAAAATCTGAGCAACGGTCTAGGAGGAGTTCGAAAAAGTAGGTTTTCAACATGAATCAAAATGGCGGACAGGAAATTTTGCCAAAATTGACAAATGGGGTATCGGTGTTCTCGGCATGACCCAAGGAATCTATCAACATCAGCTTTGTTACAATAGGCTAATGTATGCAAAAGTTATTAGCATTTTTCGAAAAAATCGTTATAACTATTGACCACAAGGTGGCGCTGCCCCCAATTTTTTTGTGTACATTCAGGGCATGGAGCCGGACATTTTTGTAATTATTTGCGAAACGATACGGAACTTCATTCTTAAGATACAGCAATTTACAACTAAATCCAAAATGGCCGACGCCCAAAATGGCCGAATTGGGACAATTCGGTATCATTCGACTCGGAATGATGCACTGAATCTAAAGACACCACTTTTGTGATTTTTGGCAAAACCGTTCAGAAGTTATGAGCAAAAACATGCATTTTTCATATCTCCTGACCACTAGGGGGCACAGCGCCGAAACACTGCAGGTAGTCCCAGGGAATGGTTGTTATAAGACCCACCAAGATTGGTCTCAATAGGCCAAACCGTTGCGGAGATATAGCCTCACGTTCACGTTTGCGTGCTTTTCGAAGAATTCGTTCATGAGCTATTCGGAAACGGTTTGAGAAATCAACTTGAATTCCATAACTTTTTGCCAGCATGGTCTGAAGATTATCTGATTCAATTTTCGTGACAATCGGTGCAACGGCCTAGGACGAGTTCGAAAAAGTAGGTTTTACGAACAATTGACGATAGCGAAAAAACTAAGCCTTGCGATTTTTGAATTTCGGTGTCCATTCGACTCGGCATGAGCCAAGGAATCACAGGAAAAAAGAATTTTCATTTTGTGGCTTACGGTTCAAGAGTTATTAGCATCAAGTTTTTGAAAGTTTAGACAATTGGTGGCGCTAGAGAGTTTGAGTTAGAGACTTCAAATTTGCTACGGTTAATGTTCAGACAGTCCTCTATTAGTGTGCCAAATTATACAACTTTCCCGCAATCGGTTCTATGGGCTACCATAGACTTGGGGTGGAAGAAGAAGAATAATAATAATAATAAATATAGCTGCAAGCAGCAATAACGGGGCCAAGCACTACAGAAGCAAGCTTCAGACGAACGGCAGGAATGAGTAATTAAGACAGTTTTAAGATTATTTTAGGCAAAATGGCTTGAAAACTATAAACACAACAACTAGTAATAGGATTTATTGGCTTTTCACGTGTAACCAATAGGTGGCACTGTTACCAAATTAGTTTGTAATGGTCAGTGTGAGGTGACGATGACACATACAAAGTTTGGTGCAAATATGTCAAAGCATTGCAGAGATACAGCCTCAAACGCATTTTGGCACCCTTCCAGCAGATTTTTTGATGCCCTAAATGAGAACCGTTTCTTATATGGACACAAAATCCATAACTTTTTGCCAGAATGGTCCGAAAATGATCCACGTCAAATTTGGTGAAAATCGGACTAACGGTCTAGGTGGAGTTCGAAAATGTAGGTTTTCAACATTAATCAAAATGGCGGACAGGGAGTTCAGCCAAATAAGGTAAACTTTGTATTTTATGTTCTCGACTTGACCCAAGGAATCTAAAAAGACCAGCATGATGTCAATAGCCAGATTAATTCAAAAGTTATTAGCCTTTATGTAAATTGAGTTATAACCTTTGACCACTAGGTGGCGCTGTTTCAAAATATTTTGAGTACCTTCAGGGGATGGTGTT
The DNA here is from genome assembly GCF_023724105.1 of Carassius gibelio. NCBI lineage: Eukaryota > Metazoa > Chordata > Actinopteri > Cypriniformes > Cyprinidae > Carassius > Carassius gibelio. The sequence continues at coordinate 40,604,936 of NC_068398.1, forward strand.
GTTGACACATTCTGAGTTTTGTAATATTACACCAATGCATTTGTTTAGTATAGCATTTTATTTCACAAAACTGTATTGAAGTCAATGAGAATTTCATGTTTTGTTCTATTATAGCGCCACCAAGAGGCTCAGTCCAACCATTTTTTTTATATTTGCTCAGAGTGATCCCATACATATGTGTGTCAATTTTGGTGAAAATATCTCAATTCACTTCAGAGTTATGGGCATTTATATGAAAAAGCACGTAAAAATTGACTGACTCTTGACTTTGATTGAATATTACTACCCTTTACTATCAATATTTTGGCATTTGGGCATTGGCGTATAGCTATCGACCTATGTTTCCGAACTTCTGACGGTGGTTTCGTCTCGATCAGACAAGCGGTTACAAAGATATAGCCAGATGTTTTTTGAGCGCTAAATCACAACGCTACACAAACCGTAAGGCGAAACCTAGAATGTTTGGTATCGTTGGACTCGGTAAGGTTTCAGGAGTCCAATTTGGTGAGTCTCGAGAAAATAAGTCGACCACACCCAAGGTTATAAGCATTTAAATAAGGATGATCACCACTAGGTGGCGCTGTTTCGAAACTTCTCACGCTCCTTCAGGACATTGTACTGATGACCCATACCATTTTTTGTAACAATCCGTTGATGCGTTCTGAAAATACAGCATTTTAGCACAAAATTCAAAATGGCCGACAGTCAAAATGGCCGAGATGGTAAAATTGGATATCAGTCGACTCGGCATGTTGCCCTGAATCTAACAAGACCAATGTTATGATTTTTGGACAAACTGTTTAGAAGTTATAAGCAAAAATAGCAATTTTCCATATCTCCGGACCAGTAGGTGGCGCTGCGCCGAAACGCAGCAAGTAGCCTCAAGTCATGCTTGTTATGACATGTACCAGGTTTGGTCTGAATAGGATAAGTCGTTGCCGAGATACAGCCTTACGACTGTTTTTGTAAGCGTTACGTAAAATTTGTTAGAGCGTTTATCAAAAACGGTTTGACGAATCAATTTGATTTGCATAACTTTTGGTCAGCACTGCCTGAAGATGACCTGGTTCAATTTTCGTGTGAATCGGACAAACCGTCTAGGACGAGTTCGAAAAAGTATGTTTTTAAAAAAATTCTAAATGGCGGCCATATTTCTATGACGGAAAATGACTGTATAGGGTGCAATCGAATTGGCTTGAGCTCAAAAATCAGAGGAAAAAAGAATTTTGTTGATTGGCCTCACGGTTAAAAAGTTATTAACAAAATTAAAGTGAAATTTTGGACAGTTGGTGGCGCTAGAGGGAATGTCTTAGACACACCAAAATTGGTGTACTTAATGTTGGCACTGTCCTCTATCAGAATGTCAAACCAAAACAACTTTCCCGCATTCGGTTCTATGGGCTGCCATAGACTCCCAGTCGGAAGAATAATAATAATAATAATAAGAACGCCAACAAAAACAAGAGGGTCCTACGCACCTTCGGTGCTTGGCCCCTAATAACGCCAACAAACACAATAGGTGCCTTCGCACCTTCGGTGCTTGGCCCCTAAATATAGCTGCAAGCAGCAATTACGGGGCCAAGCACTCCAACGGCAAATGTAGTAGCTAAGCATTGCATAAAGCATCACACCAAATACATTAATGAGCAATAACAGTAATTTTGGAATTATTGTATTTGAAATGGCAAAAAAAAAAAAAACACCAATACCACCTCTAGTAGCATGATTACTTGGTTTATCAAGCTTGACCAATAGGTGACACTGTTATAAAATCAATTTGGTGTACTCTGTGTGTCTTTTCAATGACACACACAAAGTTTGGTGTCAATATGCCAAAGCATTCCAGGGATACAGCCTCAAGTGTCATTTTCTCATTGTGCCTCAAATTCGTCGATGTGGTATGCGAAAACGGTTTTGTCTATCGACTCAAAATCCATAACTTTGAATCAGTATAGCCTGAAGATCATTTGATTCGAATTTGGTGAAAATCGGACATACGGTTGATCAGGAGTTCGAAAAAGTATGTTTTCAACATAAATCAAAATGGCGGACCGGAAGTTCAGCTTACCGTGGTATATTTGGTATCTATGTTATCGGCATAAGCCAGGGAATATTTTGAGCCCAGTTTCCTTCAAATAGGCTAATGCATTAAAAAGTTATTAGCATTTTAAAAAGTGTAATTACTCATGGTTAATGAATGGTTTATTACTCTTGACCAATAGGTGGCGCTGTTACCAAATTTATGTGGCATGGTCAGTGTGAGGTGGCGATGACACATACAAAGTTTGGTGCAAATATGTCAAAGTGTTGCAGAGATACAGCCTCAAATGCATTTTGGCACCCTTCCAGCAAATTCGTTGATGCGCTAAATGAGAACCGTTACGTATATCGACACAAAATCCATAACTTTTTGCCAGCATGGTCTGAAGATGATGCACGTCAAATTTGGTGAAAATTGGGCTAACGGTCTAGGAGGAGTTCGAAAAAGTAGGTTTTCAACATTAAGCAAAATGGCGGACAGGAAGTAAGGCCAATTTTCACATTATTGGTATCAATACTCTCGGCATGACCCACAGAATATAGCGAGACCATTTTAATTTTAATAGACTAATTTATTCAAAAGTTATTAGCATTTATGTGATATTTCATTATAACTATTGGCCACAAGGTGGCGCTGCCACCAAACTTTTTGAGTACCTTCAGGGCATGGAGCCGAATATTTTTGTAATTATTTGCGAAACGATACGATGCTGCGTTCAAAAAATACAGCATTTTGAAACATAATTCAAAATGGCCGACGCCTAAAATGGCCGACACAGGAAAATTGGATATCATTCGACTCGACATGACTCACTGAATCTAAAGAGACCAGTTGTGTGATTTTTGGCCAAACCATTCAGTAGTTATAAGCCAAAATATGCATTTTTCATATCTCCTGACCACTAGGTGGCGCTGTGTCGAAACACAGCAGGTAGTCTCAGTTCATGCTTGTTATAACACACGCCAAGTTTGGTCTCAATATGACAAACCGTTGCCGGGATATAGCCTCACGTGCATGTTTGCGTGCTTTTCGTCAAATTTGTTTACGTGTCATTCGACAACAGTTGGACGAATCAACTTGAATTCCATAACTTTTTGCCAGCATGGTCTGAAGATGATCTGAGCCAATTTTCGTGGCAATCGGACTAACCGTCTAGGACGAGTTCGAAAAGTAGTTTTTTCGAATAATTGAAAATAGCGAAAAAACTAAACCTTGCGATTTTTGAATTTTAGGGTTCATTCGACTTGGCCTGAGCCAAGGATTCAGAGGAAAAAAGAATTTCTATTTTCTGGCTTACGGTTCAAAAGTTATTAGCATACAAACATTGAAAGTTTGGACAAGTGGTGGCGCTAGAGAGTAGGAGTTAGAGGCTTCAAATTTGCTATAGTTAATGTTGGGACTGTCCTCTATCAGTGTGCCAAATTATACAACTTTCCCGCAAACGGTTCTATGGGCTGCCATAGACTTGCGGCGGAAGAAGAAGAAGAATAATAATAATAATAACGCCAACGAAAACAATAGGTGCCTACGCACCTTCGGTGCTTGGCCCCTAATAATAACGCCAACGAAAACAATAGGTGCCTACGCACCTTCGGTGCTTGGCCCCTAATAATAAATATAGCTGCAAGCAGCAATAACGGGGCCAAGCACTACAGAAGCAAGCTTCAGACGAATGGCAGGAATGAGTAATTAAAAGTGTTTTAAGATTATTTTAGGCAAAATGGCTTGAAAACAATAAACACAACAACTAGTAATAAGATTTATTGGCTTATCACGTGTAACCTATAGGTGGCACTGTTACCAAATTAGTTTGGAATGGTCAGTGTGAGGTGTCGATGACACATACAAAGTTTGGTGCAAATATGTCAAAGCTTTGCAGAGATACAGCCTCAAATGCATTTTGACACCCTTCCAGCAGGTTCATTGAAGCGCTAAATGAGAACCGTTTCGTATATCGACACGAAATCCATAACATTTTGCCAGCATGGTCTGAAGATGATACACGTCAAATTTGGTGAAAATCTGACAAAAGGTCTAGGAGGAGTTCGAAAAAGTAGGTTTTCAACATTAATCAAAATGGCGGATAGGAAGTTCAGCCAAATAAGGAAAACTTTGTATCTATGTTCTCGACTTGACCCAAGGAATCTATTAAGACCAGCATCATGTCAATAACCAGATGTATTCAAAAGTTATTAGCCTTTATGTAAATTGAGTTATAACTTTTGAACACTAGGTGGCGCTGTTTCAAAATATTTTGAGTACCTTCAGGGGATGGTGTTGTTGGCACATTCTGAGTTTCGTAATATTACACTAATGCATTTGTTTAGTATAGCATTCTATTTCAGAAAACTGCATTGAAGTCAATGGGAATTTCATGTTGTGTTCTATTATAGCGCCACCAAGAGGCTCAGTCCAACCATTTGTTTTATGTGTCATCAGAATGAGCCCATACATATGTGTGTCAATTTTGGTGAAAATATCTCAATTCACTTCAGAGTTATAGACATTTAAATGAAAAAACACGTAAAAAATGACTGACTCTTGACTTTGATTGAATTGTACTACCCCTTACTATCAATATTTTTGCATTTGGGCATTGGCATATAGCTATCGACCTATGTTTCCGAACTTCTGACGGTGGTTTCGTCTCGATCAAACAAGCGGTTTCAAAGATATAGCCAAATGTTTTTTAAGCGCTAAATCACAACGCTACACAAACCGTAAAGCGAAACCTAGCATGTTTGGTATTGTAGGACTCTGTAAGGTTTCAGGAGTCCAATTTGATGAGTCTGGTGAAAATACGTCGACCACACCCAAAGTTATAAGCATTTTAAAAAAGAAGATCACCACTAGGTGGCGCTGTTTCGAAACTTTTCACGCTCCTTCAGGACATTGTGCTGATGACCCATACCAAGTTTCGTAACAATCCGTTGATGCGTTCTTAAAATACAGCATTTTAGCACAAAATTCAAAATGGCCGACAGTCAAAATGGCCGAAATGGTAAAATTGGATATCAGTCAACTCGGCATGTTGCCCTGAATCTAACAAGACCAATATTATGATTTTTGGACAAACTATTCAGAAGTTATAAGCAAAAATAGCAGTTTTTCATATCTCCGGACCAGTAGGTGGCGCTGCGCCGAAACGCATCATGTAACCTCAGGTCATGCTTGTTATGACATGTACCAAGTTTGGTCTGAATAGGATAAGTCGTTGCAGAGATACAGCCATACGACTGTTTTTGTAAGCGTTACGTAAAATTTGTTTGAGCGTTTATCGGAAACGGTTTGACGAATCAATTTGATTTGCATAACTTTTGGTCAGCACTCCCTGAAGATGAGCTGGTTCAATTTTCGTGTGAATCGGACAAACCGTCTAGGACGAGTTCGAAAAAGTAGGTTTTTCAAAAAATTCAAAATGGCGGCCACATTTATGTGACGGAAAATGACTTGCTAGGGTGCAATCGAATCGGCATGAGCTCAGAAATCAGATGAAAAAAGAATTTTGATGATTGGCCTCACGGTCAAAAAGTTATTAACAAAATTAAAGTGAAATTTTGGACAGTTGGTGGCGCTAGAGGGAATGTCTTAGACACACCAAAATTGGTGTACTTAATGTGGGCACTGTCCTCTATAAGAATGTCAAACCATTACAACTTTCCCGCATTCGGTTCTATGGGCTGCCATAGACCCCCAGTCGGAAGAATAATAATAATAATAATAATAATAAATATAGCTGCAAGCAGCAATTACGGGGCCAAGCACTACAGAAGCAAGCTTCAGACGAACGGCAGGAATGAGTAATTAAGACAGTTTTAAGATTATTTTAGGCAAAATGGTTTGAAAACAATAAACACAACAACTAGTAATAGGATTTATTTGCTTATCACGTGTAACCAATAGGTGGCGCTGTTACCAAATTAGTTTGGAAAGGTCAGTGTGAGGTGACGATGACACATACAAAGTTTGGTGCAAATATGTCAAAGCTTTGCAGAGATACAGCCTCAAATGCATTTTGGCACCCTTCCAGCAGATTTGTTGATGCGCTAAATGAAAAACCGCTTCGTATATCGATACGAAATCCATAACATTTTGCCAGGATGGTCTGAAAATGATCCACGTCAAATTTGGTGAAAATCAGACAAACGGTCTAGGAGGAGTTCGAAAAAGTAGGTTTTCAACATTCATCAAAATGGCGGACAGGAAGTTCAGCCAAATAAGAAAAACTTTATATCTATGTTCTCGGCGTGACCCAAGGAATCTATGAAGACCAGCATGATGTCAATAGCCAGATTTATTCAAAAGTTATTAGCCTTTATGTAAATTGAGTTATAACTTTTGACCACTAAGTGCGTTTCCGATGTTTCCGTATGTTTCCGAACTTCTGACGGTGGTTTCGTCTCGATCAAACAAGCGGTTTCAAAGATATAGCCAAATGTTTTTTAAGCGCTAAATCACAACGCTACACAAACCGTAAAGCGAAACCTAGCATGTTTGGTATTGTAGGACTCTGTAAGGTTTCAGGAGTCCAATTTGATGAGTCTGGTGAAAATACGTCGACCACACCCAAAGTTATAAGCATTTTAAAAAAGAAGATCACCACTAGGTGGCGCTGTTTCGAAACTTTTCACGCTCCTTCAGGACATTGTGCTGATGACCCATACCAAGTTTCGTAACAATCCGTTGATGCGTTCTTAAAATACAGCATTTTAGCACAAAATTCAAAATGGCCGACAGTCAAAATGGCCGAAATGGTAAAATTGGATATCAGTCAACTCGGCATGTTGCCCTGAATCTAACAAGACCAATATTATGATTTTTGGACAAACTATTCAGAAGTTATAAGCAAAAATAGCAGTTTTTCATATCTCCGGACCAGTAGGTGGCGCTGCGCCGAAACGCATCATGTAACCTCAGGTCATGCTTGTTATGACATGTACCAAGTTTGGTCTGAATAGGATAAGTCGTTGCAGAGATACAGCCATACGACTGTTTTTGTAAGCGTTACGTAAAATTTGTTTGAGCGTTTATCGGAAACGGTTTGACGAATCAATTTGATTTGCATAACTTTTGGTCAGCACTCCCTGAAGATGAGCTGGTTCAATTTTCGTGTGAATCGGACAAACCGTCTAGGACGAGTTCGAAAAAGTAGGTTTTTCAAAAAATTCAAAATGGCGGCCACATTTATGTGACGGAAAATGACTTGCTAGGGTGCAATCGAATCGGCATGAGCTCAGAAATCAGATGAAAAAAGAATTTTGATGATTGGCCTCACGGTCAAAAAGTTATTAACAAAATTAAAGTGAAATTTTGGACAGTTGGTGGCGCTAGAGGGAATGTCTTAGACACACCAAAATTGGTGTACTTAATGTGGGCACTGTCCTCTATAAGAATGTCAAACCATTACAACTTTCCCGCATTCGGTTCTATGGGCTGCCATAGACCCCCAGTCGGAAGAATAATAATAATAATAATAATAATAAATATAGCTGCAAGCAGCAATTACGGGGCCAAGCACTACAGAAGCAAGCTTCAGACGAACGGCAGGAATGAGTAATTAAGACAGTTTTAAGATTATTTTAGGCAAAATGGTTTGAAAACAATAAACACAACAACTAGTAATAGGATTTATTTGCTTATCACGTGTAACCAATAGGTGGCGCTGTTACCAAATTAGTTTGGAAAGGTCAGTGTGAGGTGACGATGACACATACAAAGTTTGGTGCAAATATGTCAAAGCTTTGCAGAGATACAGCCTCAAATGCATTTTGGCACCCTTCCAGCAGATTTGTTGATGCGCTAAATGAAAAACCGCTTCGTATATCGATACGAAATCCATAACATTTTGCCAGGATGGTCTGAAAATGATCCACGTCAAATTTGGTGAAAATCAGACAAACGGTCTAGGAGGAGTTCGAAAAAGTAGGTTTTCAACATTCATCAAAATGGCGGACAGGAAGTTCAGCCAAATAAGAAAAACTTTATATCTATGTTCTCGGCGTGACCCAAGGAATCTATGAAGACCAGCATGATGTCAATAGCCAGATTTATTCAAAAGTTATTAGCCTTTATGTAAATTGAGTTATAACTTTTGACCACTAAGTGCGGCTGTTTCAAAATATTTTGAGTACCTTCAGGGGATGGTGTTGTTGGCACATTCTGAGTTTCGTAACATTACACCAATGCATTTGTTTAGTATAGCATTTTATTTCACAAAACTGTATTGAAGTCAATGATAATTTCATGTTTTGTTCTATTATAGCGCCACCAAGAGGCTCAGTCCCACCATTTTTTTTATGTTTGCTCAGAGTGAGCCCATACATATGTGTGTCAATTTTGGTGAAAATATCTCAATTCACTTCAGAGTTATGGACATTTATATGAAAAAGCATGTAAAAATTGACTGACTCTTGACTTTGATTGAATATTACTACACCTTACCATCAATATTTTGGCATTTGGGCATTGGCATGTAGCTATCGACCTATGTTTCCGAACTTCTGACGGTGGTTTCGTCTCGATCAGACAAGTGGTTTCGAAGATATAGCCAGATGTTTTTTAAGCGCTAAATCACAACGCTACACAAACCGTAAGGCGAAACCTAGCATGTTTGGTATCGTAGGACTCTGTAAGGTTTCAGGAGTCTAATTTGGTGAGTCTCGAGAAAATAAGTCGACCACACACAAGGTTATAAGCATTTAAAAAAGGATGATCACCACTAGGTGGCGCTGTTTCGAAACTTCTCACACTCCTTCAGGACATTGTGCTGATGACCCATACCATGTTTCGTAACAATCCGTTGATGTGTTCAGAAAATACAGCATTTTAGCACAAAATTCAAAATGGCCGACAGTCAAAATGGCCGAAATGGTCAAATTGGATATCAGTCGACTCGGCATGTTGCCCTGAATCTAACAAGACCAATGTTATGATTTTTGGACAAACTGTTCAGAAGTTATAAGCAAAAATAGCAGTTTTTCATATCTCCGGATCAGTAGGTGGCGCTGCGCCCAATCACAGCATGTTGCCTCAGGTCATGCTTGTTATGACATGTACCAAGTTTGGTCTGAATAGGATAAGTCGTTGCCGAGATACAGCCTTACGACTGTTTTTGTAAGCACTACATAAAATTTGTTAGAGCGTTTATCGAAAACGGTTTGACGAATCAATTTGATTTGCATAACTTTTGGTCAGCACTGCCTGAGGATGATATGGTTTAATTTTCGTGTGAATCGGACAAACCGTCTAGGACGAGTTCGAAAAAGTAGGTTTTTAAAGAAATTCAAAATGGCGGTCATATTTCTATGACGGAAATGACTTCGTAGGGTGCAATCGAATCGGCATGAGCTCAGAAATCAGAGGAAAAAAGAATTTCGTTGATTGGCCTTAGGGTTAAAAAGTTATTAACAAAATTAAAGTTAAATTTTGGACAGTTGGTGGCGCTAGAGGGATTGACTTAGACACACCAAAATTGGTGTACTTAATGTTGGCACTGTCCTCTATCAGAATGTCAAACCATTACAACTTTCCCGCATTCGGTTCTATGGGCTGCCATAGACGCCCAGTCGGAAGAATAATAATAATAATAATAATAATAAGAACGCCAACAAAAACAAGAGGGTCCTACGCACCTTCGGTGCTTGGCCCCTAATAATAAGAACCGGAACAAAAACAATAGGTGCCTCGCACCTTCGGTGCTTGGCCCCTAATAATAATAAGAACGCCAACAAAAACAAGAGGGTCCTACGCACCTTCGGTGCTTGGCCCCTAATAATAACGCCAACGAAAACAATAGGTGCCTACGCACCTTCGGTGCTTGGCCCCTAAATATAGCTGCAAGCAGCAATTACGGGGCCAAGCACTCCAACGGCAAATGTAGTATCTAAGCATCGCATAAAGCATCACACCAAATACATTAATGAGCAATAACAGCAATTTTGGAATTATTGTATTTGAAATGGCAAAAAAAAAAAACACCAATACCACCTCTAGTAGCATGATTACTTGGTTTATCAAGCTTGACCAATAGGTGACACTGTTATAAAATCAATTTGGTGTACTCTGTGTGTCTTTTCAATGACACACACAAAGTTTGGTGTCAATATGCCAAAGCATTCCAGGGATACAGCCTCAAGTGTCATTTTCTCATTGTGCCTCAAATTCGTCGATGTGGTATGCGAAAACGGTTTTGTCTATCGACTCAAAATCCATAACTTTGAATCAGTGTAGCCTGAAGATCATTTGATTCGAATTTGGTGAAAATCGGACATACGGTTGATCAGGAGATCGAAAAAGTATGTTTTCAACATAAATCAAAATGGCGGACCGGAAGTTCAGCTTACCGTGGTATATTTGGTATCTATGTTATCGGCATAAGCCAGGGAATATTTTGAGCCCAGTTTCCTTCAAATAGGCTAATGCATTAAAAAGTTATTAGCATTTTAAAAAGTGTAATTACTCATGGTTAATGAATGGTTTATTACTCTTGACCAATAGGTGGCGCTGTTACCAAATTTATGTGGCATGGTCAGTGTGAGGTGGCGATGACACATACAAAGTTTGGTGCAAATATGTCAAAGTGTTGCAGAGATACAGCCTCAAATGCATTTTGGCACCCTTCCAGCAAATTCGTTGATGCGCTAAATGAGAACCGTTACGTATATCGACACGAAATCCATAACTTTTTGCCAGCATGGTCTGAAGATGATGCACGTCAAATTTGGTGAAAATTGGGCTAACGGTCTAGGAGGAGTTCGAAAAAGTAGGTTTTCAACATTAAGCAAAATGGCGGACAGGAAATAAGGCCAATTTTCACATTATTGGTATCAATACTCTCGGCATGACCCACAGAATATAGCGAGACCATTTTAATTTTAATAGACTAATTTATTCAAAAGTTATTAGCATTTATGTGATATTTCATTATAACTATTGGCCACAAGGTGGCGCTGCCACCAAACTTTTTGAGTACCTTCAGGGCATGGAGCCGAATATTTTTGTAATTATTTGCGAAACGATACGATGCTGCGTTCAAAAAATACAGCATTTTAAATCATAATTCAAAATGGCCGACGCCTAAAATGGCCGACACAGGAAAATTGGATATCATTTGACTCGACATGACTCACTGAATCTAAAGAGACCAGTTGTGTGATTTTTGGCCAAACCATTCAGTAGTTATAAGCCAAAATATGCATTTTTCATATCTCCTGACCACTATGTGGCGCTGTGTCGAAACACTGCAGGTAGTCTCAGTTCATGCTTGTTATAACACACGCCAAGTTTGGTCTCAATATTACAAACCGTTGCCGATATATATCCTCACGTGCATGTTTGCGTGCTTTTCGTCAAATTTGTTTACGTGTCATTCGACAACAGTTGGACGAATCAACTTGAATTCCATAACTTTTTGCCAGCATGGTCTGAAGATGATCTGAGCCAATTTTCGTGGCAATCGGACTAACCGTCTAGGACGAGTTCGAAAAAGTAGGTTTTTCGAATAATTGAAAATAGCGAAAAAACTAAACCTTGCGATTTTTGAATTTTGGGGTTCATTCGACTTGGCATGAGCCAAGGATTCAGAGGAAAAAAGAATTTTCATTTTCTGGCTTACGGTTCAAAAGTTATTAGCATACAAACATTGAAAGTTTGGACAAGTGGTGGCGCTAGAGAGTAGGAGATAGAGACTTCAAATTTGCTATAGTTAATGTTGGGACTGTCCTCTATCAGTGTGCCAAATTATACAACTTTCCCGCAATCGGTTCTATGGGCTGCCATAGACTTGCGGCGGAAGAAGAAGAAGAAGAAGAAGAAGAATAAATATAGCTGCAAGCAGCAATAACGGGGCCAAGCACTACAGAAGCAAGCTTCAGACGAACGGCAGGAATGAGTAATTAAGACAGTTTTAAGATTATTTTAGGTAAAATGGCTTGAAAACAATAAACACAACAACTAGTAATAGGATTTATTGGCTTATCACGTGTAACCAATAGGTGGCGCTGTTACCAAATTAGTTTGGAATGGTCAGTGTGAGGTGTCGATTACACATACAAAGTTTGGTGCAAATATGTTAAAGCTTTGCAGAGATACAGCCTCAAATGAATTTTGGCACCCTTCCAGCAGATTTGTTGATGCGCTAAATGAGAACTGTTTCTTTAATTTTTAATCGTTAATTTTTGCTAACATGGTCATAAAATGATCCACGTCAAATTTGGTGAAAATCTGACTAACGGTCTAGGAGGAGTTCGAAAAAGTAGGTTTTCAACATTAATCAAAATGGCGGACAGGAAGTTCAGCCAAATAAGGAAAACTTTGTATCTATGTTCTCGGCTTGACCCAAGGAACCTAAAAAGACCACCGTAATGTCAATAGCCAGATTTATTCAAAAGTTATTAGCCTTTATGTAAATTGAGTTATTACTTTTGACCACTAGGTGGCGCTGTTTCAAAATATTTGAGTACGTTCAGGGGATGGTGTTGTTGGCACATTCTGAGTTTCGGAATATAACACCAATGCATTTGATTAGCATAGCCTTTTATTTCACATAAGTGTATTGAAGTCAATGGGAATTTCATGTTTTGTTCTATTATAGCGCCACCAAGAGGCTCAGTCCCACCATTTTTTTTATGTGTCATCAGAGTGCGCCCATACATATGCGTGTCAATTTTGGTGAAAATATCTCAATTCACTTCAGAGTTATAGACATTTACATGAAAAAACACATAAAAATTGACTGACTCTTGACTTTGATTGAATATTACTACCCCTTACTATCAATATTTTTGCATTAGGGCATTGGTGTATAGCTATCGATCTATGTTTCCTTCTTCTGACGGTGGTTTCGTCTCGATCAGACAAGCGGTTTCGAAGATATAGCCAAATGTTTTTTAAGCACTAAATCACAACGCTACACAAACTGTAAGGTGAATCCTAGCATGTTTGGTATCGTAGGACTCGGTAAGGTTTCAAGAGTCTAATTTGATGAGTCTCGTGAAAATAAGTTGACCACACCCAGAGTTATAAGCGTTTAAACAAAGAAGATCACCACTAGGTGGCGCTGTTTCGAAACTTCTCACACTCCTTCAGGACATTGTGCTGATGACCCATACCAAGTTTCGTAACAATCTGTTGCTGCGTTCTTAAAATACAGCATTTTAGCACAAAATTCAAAATGGCCGACAGTCAAAATGGCCGAGATGGTAAAATTGGATATCAGTCGACTCGGCATGTTGCCCTGAATCTTATGATTTTTGGACAAACTGTTTAGAAGTTATGAGCAAAAATAGCAATTTTTCATATCTCCGGACCAGTAGGTGGCACTGGGCCGAAACGCAGCAAGTAGCCTCAGGTCATGCTTGTTATGACATGTACCAGGTTTGGTCTGAATACGATAAATCGTTGCAGAGATACAGCCTTGCGACTGTTTTTGTAAGCGTTATGTAAAATTTGTTTGAGCGTTTATCGAAAACAGTTTGACGAATCAATTTGATTTGCATAACTTTTGGTCAGCACTGCCTGAAGATAATCTGGTTCAATTTTCGTGTGAATCGGACAAACCGTCTAGGACGAGTTCGAAAAAGTAGGTTTTTTAAAAAATTCAAAATGGCGGCCATATTTCTATGACAGAAAATGACGTCATAGGATGCAATCGAATCGGCATGAGCTCAGGAATCAGAGGAAAAAAGATTTTTGTTGATTGGCCTTAGGGTTAAAAAGTTATTAACAAAATAAAAGTGAAACTTTGGACAGTTGGTGGCGCTAGAGGCAATGTCTTAGACCCACCAAAATTGGTGTACTTAATGTTGGCACTGTCCTCTATCAGAATGTCAAACCATTACAACTTTCCCGCATTTGGTTCTATGGGCTGCCATAGACTCCCAGTCGGAAGAATAATAATAATAAATATAGCTGCAAGCAGCAATTACGGGGCCAAGCACTCCAACGGCAAATGTAGGAGCTAAGCATGGCATGAAGCATCACACCAAATACATTAATGAGCAATAACAGTAATTTTGGAATTATTGTAATTGAAATGGCAAAAAAAAAATCATAATACCACCTCTAGTAGCATGATTACTTGGCTTATAAAGTTTGACCAATAGGTGGCACTGTTATGAAATCAATTTGGTGTACTCTGTTTGACTTTTCAATGACACACACAAAGTTTGGTGTTAATATGCCACAGCATTCCAGAGATGCAGCCTCAAGTGTCATTTTGTCATTGTGTTTCAACTTCGTCGCTTTGGTATGCGAAAACGGTTTTGTCTATCGACACAAAATCCATAACTTTGTGTCAACATAGTCTGAAGATCATCTGATTCGAATTTGGTGAAAATTGGACATACGGTTCATGAGGAGTTCGAAAAAGTAGGTTTTCCACATAAATCAAAATGGTGGACCGCAACTTCAGTAAACACTGGCATATTTGGTATCTATGTTATCGGCATAAGCCAGGGAATATTTTGAGCCCAGTTTCGTTGCAATAGGCTAATGGACTAAAAAGTTATTAGCATTTTAAAAAGTGTAATTACTCATGGTTAATGAATGGTTTATTACTCTTGACCAATAGGTGGCGCTGTTACCAAATTTATGTGGCATGGTCAGTGTGAGGTGGCGATGACACATACAAAGTTTGGTGCAAATATGTCAAAGTGTTGCAGAGATACAGCCTCAAATGCATTTTGGCACCCTTCCAGCAAATTCGTTGATGCGCTAAATGAGAACCGTTACGTATATCGACACAAAATCCATAACTTTTTGCCAGCATGGTCTGAAGATGATTCACGTCAAATTTGGTGAAAATTGGACTGACGGTCTAGGAGGAGTTTGAAAAAGTAGGTTTTCAACATTAAGCAAAATGGCGGACAGGAAGTAAGGCCAATTTTCACATAATTGGTATCAATGCTCTCGGCATGACCCACAGAATATAGCGAGATCATTTTAATTTTAATAGTCTAATTTATTCAAAAGTTATTAGCATTTATGTGATATTTCATTATAACTATTGGCCACAAGGTGGCGCTGCCACCAAACTTTTTGAGTACATTCAGGGCATGGAGCCGAATATTTTTGTAATTATTTGCGAAACGATACGATGCTGCGTTCAAAAAATACAGCATTTTAAAACATAATTCAAAATGTCCGACGCTTAAAATGGCCGACACAGGAAAATTGGATATCATTCGACTCGCCATGACTCACTGAATCTAAAGAGACCAGTTGTGTGATTTTTTGCCAAACCAATCAGAAGTTATAAGCCAAAATATGCATTTTTCATATCTCCTGACCACTAGGTGGCGCTGTGTTGAAACACTGCAGGTAGTCTCAGGTCATGCTTATTATAACACACACCAAGTTTGGTCTCAATATGCCAAACCGTTGCTGAGATATAGCCTCACGTGTATTTTTGCGTGCTTTTCATCATATTTTTTCACGTGTCATTCGAGAACGGTTGGAGGAATCAACTTGAATTCCATAACTTTTAGCCAACATGGTCTGAAGATGATCTGAGCCAATTTTCGTGAAAATCGGACAAACCGTCTAGGACGAGTTCGAAAAAGTATGTTTTTCGAACAATCGAAAATAGCGGAAAAACTAAACCTTGCGATTTTTGAATTTTGGGGTTCATTCGACTTGGCATGAGCCAAGGATTCAGAGGAAAAAAGAATTTCCATTTTCTGGCTTACGGTTCAAAAGTTATTAGCATACAAACATTGAAAGTTTGGACAAGTGGTGGCGCTAGAGAGTAGGAGTTAGAGACTTCAAATTAGCTATAGTTAATGTTGGGACTGTCCTCTATCAGTGTGCCAAATTATACAACTTTCCCGCAATCGGTTCTATGGGCTGCCATAGACTTGCGGCGGAAGAAGAAGAAGAATAATAATAACGCCAACGAAAACAATAGGTGCCTACGCACCTTCGGTGCTTGGCCCCTAAATATAGCTGCAAGCAGCAATTACGGGGCCAAGCACTCCAACGGCAAATGTAGGAGCTAAGCATGGCATGAAGCATCACACCAAATACATTAATGAGCAATAACAGTAATTTTGGAATTATTGTAATTGAAATGGCAAAAAAAAAATCATAATACCACCTCTAGTAGCATGATTACTTGGCTTATAAAGTTTGACCAATAGGTGGCACTGTTATGAAATCAATTTGGTGTACTCTGTTTGACTTTTCAATGACACACACAAAGTTTGGTGTTAATATGCCACAGCATTCCAGAGATGCAGCCTCAAGTGTCATTTTGTCATTGTGTTTCAAATTCGTCGCTTTGGTATGCGAAAACGGTTTTGTCTATCGACACAAAATCCATAACTTTGTGTCAACATAGTCTGAAGATCATCTGATTCGAATTTGGTGAAAATTGGACATACAGTTCATGAGGAGTTCGAAAAAGTAGGTTTTCCACATAAATCAAAATGGTGGACCGGAACTTCAGTAAACACTGGCATATTTGGTATCTATGTTATCGGCATAAGCCAGGGAATATTTTGAGCCCAGTTTCGTTGCAATAGGCTAATGGACTAAAAAGTTATTAGCATTTTAAAAAGTGTAATTACTCATGGTTAATGAATGGTTTATTACTCTTGACCAATAGGTGGCGCTGTTACCAAATTTATGTGGCATGGTCAGTGTGAGGTGGCGATGACACATACAAAGTTTGGTGCAAATATGTCAAAGTGCTGCAGAGATACAGCCTCAAATGCATTTTGGCACCCTTCCAGCAAATTCTTTGATGCGCTAAATGAGAACCGTTACGTATATCGACACAAAATCCATAACTTTTTGCCAGCATGGTCTGAAGATGATTCACGTCAAATTTGGTGAAAATTGGGCTAACGGTCTAGGAGGAGTTCGAAAAAGTAGGTTTTCAACATTAAGCAAAATGGCGGACAGGAAGTAAGGCCAATTTTCACATTATTGGTATCAATACTCTCGGCATGACCCACAGAATATAGCGAGACCATTTTAATTTTAATAGACTAATTTATTCAAAAGTTATTAGCGTTTATGTGATATTTCATTATAACTATTGGCCACAAGGTGGCGCTGCCACCAAACTTTTTGAGTACCTTCAGGGCATGGAGCCGAATATTTTTGTAATTATTTGCGAAACGATACGATGCTGCGTTCAAAAAATACAGCATTTTGAAACATAATTCAAAATGGCCGACGCCTAAAATGGCCGACACAGGAAAATTGGATATCATTCGACTCGACATGACTCACTGAATCTAAAGAGACCAGTTGTGTGATTTTTGGCCAAACCATTCAGTAGTTATAAGCCAAAATATGCATTTTTCATATCTCCTGACCACTAGGTGGCGCTGTGTCGAAACACAGCAGGTAGTCTCAGTTCATGCTTGTTATAACACACGCCAAGTTTGGTCTCAATATGACAAACCGTTGCCGGGATATAGCCTCACGTGCATGTTTGCGTGCTTTTCGTCAAATTTGTTTACGTGTCATTCGACAACAGTTGGACGAATCAACTTGAATTCCATAACTTTTTGCCAGCATGGTCTGAAGATGATCTGAGCCAATTTTCGTGGCAATCGGACTAACCGTCTAGGACGAGTTCGAAAAAGTAGGTTTTTCGAATAATTGAAAATAGCGAAAAAACTAAACCTTGCGATTTTTGAAGTTTAGGGTTCATTCGACTTGGCCTGAGCCAAGGATTCAGAGGAAAAAAGAATTTCCATTTTCTGGCTTACGGTTCAAAAGTTATTAGCATACAAACATTGAAAGTTTGGACAAGTGGTGGCGCTAGAGAGTAGGAGTTAGAGGCTTCAAATTTGCTATAGTTAATGTTGGGACTGTCCTCTATCAGTGTGCCAAATTATACAACTTTCCCGCAATCGGTTCAATGGGCTGCCATAGACTTGCGGCGGAAGAAGAAGAAGAAGAAGAATAATAAATATAGCTGCAAGCAGCAATTACGGGGCCAAGCACTCCAACGGCAAATGTAGGAGCTAAGCATGGCATGAAGCATCACACCAAATACATTAATGAGCAATAACAGTAATTTTGGAATTATTGTAATTGAAATGGCAAAAAAAAAATCATAATACCACCTCTAGTAGCATGATTACTTGGCTTATAAAGTTTGACCAATAGGTGGCACTGTTATGAAATCAATTTGGTGTACTCTGTTTGACTTTTCAATGACACACACAAAGTTTGGTGTTAATATGCCACAGCATACCAGAGATGCAGCCTCAAGTGTCATTTTGTCATTGTGTTTCAACTTCGTCGCTTTGGTATGCGAAAACGGTTTTGTCTATCGACACAAAATCCATAACTTTGTGTCAACATAGTCTGAAGATCATCTGATTCGAATTTGGTGAAAATTGGACATACGGTTCATGAGGAGTTCTAAAAAGTAGGTTTTCCACATAAATCAAAATGGTGGACCGGAACTTCATTAAACACTGGCATATTTGGTATCTATGTTATCGGCATAAGCCAGGGAATATTTTGAGCCCAGTTTCGTTGCAATAGGCTAATGGACTAAAAAGTTATTAGCATTTTAAAAAGTGTAATTACTCATGGTTAATGAATGGTTTATTACTCTTGACCAATAGGTGGCGCTGTTACCAAATTTATGTGGCATGGTCAGTGTGAGGTGGCGATGACACATACAAAGTTTGGTGCAAATATGTCAAAGTGTTGCAGAGATACAGCCTCAAATGCATTTTGGCACCCTTCCAGCAAAGTCGTTGATGCGCTAAATGAGAACCGTTACGTATATCGACACAAAATCCATAACTTTTTGCCAGCATGGTCTGAAGATGATTCACGTCAAATTTGGTGAAAATTGGGCTAACGGTCTAGGAGGAGTTCGAAAAAGTAGGTTTTCAACATTAAGCAAAATGGCGGACAGGAAGTAAGGCCAATTTTCACATTATTGGTATCAATACTCTCGGCATGACCCACAGAATATAGCGAGACCATTTTAATTTTAATAGACTAATTTATTCAAAAGTTATTAGCGTTTATGTGATATTTCATTATAACTATTGGCCACAAGGTGGCGCTGCCACCAAACTTTTTGAGTACCTTCAGGGCATGGAGCCGAATATTTTTGTAATTATTTGCGAAACGATACGATGCTGCGTTCAAAAAATACAGCATTTTGAAACATAATTCAAAATGGCCGACGCCTAAAATGGCCGACACAGGAAAATTGGATATCATTCGACTCGACATGACTCACTGAATCTAAAGAGACCAGTTGTGTGATTTTTGGCCAAACCATTCAGTAGTTATAAGCCAAAATATGCATTTTTCATATCTCCTGACCACTAGGTGGCGCTGTGTCGAAACACAGCAGGTAGTCTCAGTTCATGCTTGTTATAACACACGCCAAGTTTGGTCTCAATATGACAAACCGTTGCCGGGATATAGCCTCACGTGCATGTTTGCGTGCTTTTCGTCAAATTTGTTTACGTGTCATTCGACAACAGTTGGACGAATCAACTTGAATTCCATAACTTTTTGCCAGCATGGTCTGAAGATGATCTGAGCCAATTTTCGTGGCAATCGGACTAACCGTCTAGGACGAGTTCGAAAAAGTAGGTTTTTCGAATAATTGAAAATAGCGAAAAAACTAAACCTTGCGATTTTTGAATTTTAGGGTTCATTCGACTTGGCCTGAGCCAAGGATTCAGAGGAAAAAAGAATTTCCATTTTCTGGCTTACGGTTCAAAAGTGATTAGCATACAAACATTGAAAGTTTGGACAAGTGGTGGCGCTAGAGAGTAGGAGTTAGAGGCTTCAAATTTGCTATAGTTAATGTTGGGACTGTCCTCTATCAGTGTGCCAAATTATACAACTTTCCCGCAAACGGTTCTATGGGCTGCCATAGACTTGCGGCGGAAGAAGAAGAAGAAGAAGAATAATAAATATAGCTGCAAGCAGCAATTACGGGGCCAAGCACTCCAACGGCAAATGTAGGAGCTAAGCATCGCATGAAGCATCCCACCAAATTCATTAATGAGCAATAACAGCAATTTTGGAATTATTGTAATTGAAATGGCAAAAAAAAATCATAATACCACCTCTAGTAGCATGATTACTTGGCTTATCAAGCTTGACCAATAGGTGGCACTGTTATAAAATCAATTTGGTGTACTCTGTGTGACTTGACACACACAAAGTTTGGTGTCAATATGCCAAAGCATTCCAGGGATACAGCCTCAAGTGTCATTTTCTCATTGTGCCTCAAATTCGTCGATGTGGTATGCGAAAACGGTTTTGTCTATCGACTCAAAAGCCATAACTTTGAGTCAGCATAGTCTGAAGATCATTTGATTCGAATTTGGTGAAAATCGGACCTACGGTTGATGAGGAGTTCGACAAAAAAGGTTTTCAACATAAATCAAAATGGCGGACCGGAAGTTCAGCTTACTATGGTATATTTGGTATCTATGTTATCGGCATAAACCAGGGAATATTTTGAGCCCAGTTCCATTCGAATGGGCTAATGCAATAAAAAGTTATTAGCATTTTTACAAGTGTAATTATTCATGGTTAATGAATGGTTTATTACTCTTGACCAATAGGTGGCGCTGTCACCAAATTTCTGTGGCATGGTCAGTGTGAGGTGGCGATGACACATACAAAATTTGGTGCAAATATGTCAAAGCGTTGCAGAGATACAGCCTCAAATGCATTTTGGCACCCTTCCAGCAAATTCGTTGATGCGCTAAATGAGAACTGTTTCGTATATCGACACGAAATCCATAACTTTTTGCCAGCATGGTCTGAAGATGATTCACGTCAAATTTGGTGAAAATTGGACTAACGGTCTAGGAGGAGTTCGAAAAAGTAGGTTTTCAACATTAAGCAATATGGCGGACAGGAAGTATGGCCAATTTTCACATAATTGGTATCAATGCTCTAGGCATGACCCACAGAATATAGCGAGACCATTTTAATTTTAATAGACTAATTTATTCAAAAGTTATTAGCATTTATGTGATATTTCATTATAACTATTGGCCACAAGGTGGCGCTGCCACCAAACTTTTTGAGTACCTTCAGGGCATGGAGCCGAATATTTTTGTAATTATTTGCGAAACGATACGATGCTGCGTTCAAAAAATACAGCATTTTAAATCATAATTCAAAATGGCCGACGCCTAAAATGGCCGACACAGGAAAATTGGATATCATTTGACTCGACATGACTCACTGAATCTAAAGAGACCAGTTGTGTGATTTTTGGCCAAACCATTCAGTAGTTATAAGCCAAAATATGCATTTTTCATATCTCCTGACCACTAGGTGGCGCTGTGTCGAAACACTGCAGGTAGTCTCAGTTCATGCTTGTTATAACACACGCCAAGTTTGGTCTCAATATGACAAACCGTTGCCGGGATATAGCCTCACGTGCATGTTTGCGTGCTTTTCGTCAAATTTGTTTACGTGTCATTCGACAATAGTTGGACGAATCAACTTGAATTCCATAACTTTTTGCCAGCATGGTCTGAAGATGATCTGAGCCAATTTTCGTGGCAATCGGACTAACCGTCTAGGACGAGTTTGAAAAAGTAGGTTTTTCGAATAATTGAAAATAGCGAAAAAACTAAACCTTGCGATTTTTGAAATTTGGGGTTCATTCGACTTGGCATGAGCCAAGGTTTCAGAAGAAAAAAGAATTTCCATTTTCTGGCTTACGGTTCAAAAGTTATTAGCATACAAACATTGAAAGTTTGGACAAGTGGTGGCGCTAGAGAGTAGGAGTTAGAGGCTTCAAATTTGCTATAGTTAATGTTGGGACTGTCCTCTATCAGTGTGCCAAATTATACAACTTTCCCGCAAACGGTTCTATGGGCTGCCATAGACTTGCGGCGGAAGAAGAAGAAGAATAATAATAATAACGCCAACGAAAACAATAGGTGCCTACGCACCTTCGGTGCTTGGCCCCTAATAATAACGCCAACGAAAACAATAGGTGCCTACGCACCTTCGGTGCTTGGCCCCTAATAACGCCAACGAAAACAATAGGTGCCTACGCACCTTCGGTGCTTGGCCCCTAATAATAATAATAATAATAATAATAAGAACCGGAACAAAAACAATAGGTGCCTCGCACCTTCGGTGCTTGGCCCCTAATAATAATAATAATAATAAGAACCGGAACAAAAACAATAGGTGCCTCGCACCTTCGGTGCTTGGCCCCTAAATATAGCTGCAAGCAGCAATTACGGGGCCAAGCACTCCAACGGCAAATGTAGTAGCTAAGCATCGCATAAAGCATCACACCAAATACATTAATGAGCAATAACAGCAATTTTGGAATTATTGTATTTGAAATGGCAAAAAAAAAAAAAAAAACACCAATACCACCTCTAGTAGCATGATTACTTGGTTTATCAAGCTTGACCAATAGGTGACACTGTTATAAAATCAATTTGGTGTACTCTGTGTGTCTTTTCAATGACACACACAAAGTTTGGTGTCAATATGCCAAAGCATTCCAGGGATACAGCCTCAAGTGTCATTTTCTCATTGTGCCTCAAATTCGTCGATGTGGTATGCGAAAACGGTTTTGTCTATCGACTCAAAATCCATAACTTTGAATCAGTATAGCCTGAAGATCATTTGATTCGAATTTGGTGAAAATCGGACATACGGTTGATCAGGAGTTCGAAAAAGTATGTTTTCAACATAAATCAAAATGGCGGACCGGAAGTTCAGCTTACCGTGGTATATTTGGTATCTATGTTATCGGCATAAGCCAGGGAATATTTTGAGCCCAGTTTCCTTCAAATAGGCTAATGCATTAACAAGTTATTAGCATTTTAAAAAGTGTAATTACTCATGGTTAATGAATGGTTTATTACTCTTGACCAATAGGTGGCGCTGTTACCAAATTTATGTGGCATGGTCAGTGTGAGGTGGCGATGACACATACAAAGTTTGGTGCAAATATGTCAAAGTGTTGCAGAGATACAGCCTCAAATGCATTTTGGCACCCTTCCAGCAAATTCGTTGATGCGCTAAATGAGGACCGTTACGTATATCGACACAAAATCCATAACTTTTTGCCAGCATGGTCTGAAGATGATGCACGTCAAATTTGGTGAAAATTGGGCTAACGGTCTAGGAGGAGTTCGAAAAAGTAGGTTTTCAACATTAAGCAAAATGGCGGACAGGAAGTAAGGCCAATTTTCACATTATTGGTATCAATACTCTCGGCATGACCCACAGAATATAGCGAGACCATTTTAATTTTAATAGACTAATTTATTCAAAAGTTATTAGCATTTATGTGATATTTCATTATAACTATTGGCCACAAGGTGGCGCTGCCACCAAACTTTTTGAGTACCTTCAGGGCATGGAGCCGAATATTTTTGTAATTATTTGCGAAACGATACGATGCTGCGTTCAAAAAATACAGCATTTTAAATCATAATTCAAAATGGCCGACGCCTAAAATGGCCGACACAGGAAAATTGGATATCATTTGACTCGACATGACTCACTGAATCTAAAGAGACCAGTTGTGTGATTTTTGGCCAAACCATTCAGTAGTTATAAGCCAAAATATGCATTTTTCATATCTCCTGACCACTAGGTGGCGCTGTGTCGAAACACTGCAGGTAGTCTCAGTTCATGCTTGTTATAACACACGCCAAGTTTGGTCTCAATATGACAAACCGTTGCCGGGATATAGCCTCACGTGCATGTTTGCGTGCTTTTCGTCAAATTTGTTTACGTGTCATTCGACAACAGTTGGACGAATCAACTTGAATTCCATAACTTTTTGCCAACATGGTCTGAAGATGATCTGAGCCAATTTTCGTGGCAATCGGACTAACCGTCTAGGACGAGTTCGAAAAAGTAGGTTTTTCGAATAATTGAAAATAGCGAAAAAACTAAACCTTGCGATTTTTGAATTTTGGGGTTCATTCGACTTGGCATAAGCCAAGGATTCAGAGGAAAAAATAATTTCCATTTTCTGGCTTACGGTTCAAAAGTTATTAGCATACAAACATTGAAAGTTTGGACAAGTGGTGGCGCTAGAGAGTAGGAGATAGAGACTTCAAATTTGCTATAGTTAATGTTGGGACTGTCCTCTATCAGTGTGCCAAATTATACAACTTTCCCGCAATCGGTTCTATGGGCTGCCATAGACTTGCGGCGGAAGAAGAAGAAGAAGAAGAAGAAGAAGAATTAAAGCTGCAAGCAGCATTTACGGGGTTCAAGCACTTAAGGGATCTTAGGTGGTCAGAGCCAACCTGGACATATATGGATGGCCGTTAAACACATCCAAAATGGAGAATAGGCTAACAGACAGACACACACACTGAAATTAAATGATTAAACTCGTTTTTAAGATTTTAGATGTCATTTTCAGGTTTCACTGTAATCATAATGTGGTAAAATTTTAAAAACTGATATGTCTGAATGAACAAAATGGAAAACTTTAACTCAATGAGATTTGAAATGTTGTAAGAGTGTTTTTTGTATTGTTTAGGCATTACATCCTTTCAACTGTACAGTTTAAGTTAGCTGAATGAGCCCATTAGTGGTTTTCCGCTGCCATCTAGTGGTTATAAATGGCAATTTCTCATACATCAATGTGTTAATCCTTTTAACTCTTAGTGTTTTTTGCCCAATATCTCTTAAATATGGCATGCTCGTTTAGAATGAAATTATGCATTATTTCACACAGTTTTGATAATTTGTGGGCTTTCTGTTTGTATTAATAGGCCTTTGTGTACACTATGCAAATAACATATTATAAAATTACTGGTTTATAGTTGTCCAAATGCAATTGTTCAACATGTTTTTGATAATTATTGACCTTCTGAGTCTAGAGAATTGTACTTCAGTGGTTTTATTGATTTTCAGCTTAAAGCCTTGGAATACTTTGCCAAAGTAACTTTTTCAAATAATCTTGAATATTTAATTAACAGATTTATTGACAAAATTGGTCCCAGAGGCAAAGTTTTTCAGAATGAGGAGATCTATCATATGATATGAAGATTTTGTGTTTTTGAGTGAATATATGTGCATTTTCAAACAGTTTGAGGCCATTTACCATCTAAATCTTGTGTTATGAGACCTTTTCTACTGTTATAGCGCCACCTATGGATCAATCTCCATGAAACTTTGCAGCCTTGTTGAGAGTCACCTGTTACATGATTTCACCTAGTTTCATAAAGTTTTGAGTTTTCGTTTAGGTTTTATAGGCTTTGGGGTATGTTTGGCCACACCCCTTTTTCTAAATTACCCCTTTACAGCTAACCAAAGGACAAAATTCAACATTTTTTTGATAATTATTGATCTAGAGTGTCCACAGAATATTACTGCAGTGGTTTGGTTCTGATCGGGCAAAAAATCTAGGACTAGTTCGCAAAAGTAAGTTTTTAACATATTTGTGAATAACAATTGAACGATTTGATTGACAGCAATGGTTCTTGAGGCAAAGTTGTGCATTATGAGGAGATCTATCAAATGATATGCATATTGTGTTGATATGTGAAACACCACGTGATTACAGAGCCATACAACTCGTTAGCGCCAACTAGTGGCCGATTTCTTTCAAAATTCTTACAGACCTTAAGGTTCATGAGTCGAACGTACCCAGCGAGTTTCGTTCCGATCAACATCCGTTAACCCTTTCAAATAGGTGCTTAAAATTTTTTGGCCAATGGCGGCCATGTTTTTTGAGATATGCAAATGTCCTCATAGGTACTTGTGCCCCTTCAGACCAAGACACTGCATACCAATTTTCAAGTCGATCGAGCCAACGGTTGCCTAGTTATAGCCATTTATGTGTTTTTTCTATCTTATTGCGCCCCCAAGTGGCAGAGATTCGCAATTTTTTTTATTTTACCCAAAATTGAGCTCGTACATATGTGTACCAAGTTTGGTGAAGTTATCTCATTCCGTTCAAGAGTTATAGTTAAAATAGCATTTGGCCAACGTTACTATAGACGCTTTTTGGCATACTGTTTCGCGTAAAAATTGAAATTTCAACTTTTTTTTGATAATTATTGGTATTGAGTGTCCAGGGAATATTTCTGAAGTGGTTTGGTTCTGATTGGTTGAAAATCCTAGGACTAGTTCGCAAAAGTAGGTTTCGGATATAGCTCGATTTTGCGAGAAAACGGTGCGTCGTAGACCCCAAAAAGGCGCCGTGCACTTTTGTTCGGGCTAACCCAAGGATTGCTATGATGCCATGTTTTTGAGTTTATGGCTAACGGTTTACGATTCACGGCCAAAAACGTCCAAAATTTTTGTTTTTTGCGCTATAGCGCCCCCGTTTGGCCGATTGGGCTGAGACTTTGATAAGTTCTCCCCAAAATGAGCTCTACGATCTGTCCAAATTTCAGCTCTCTAGGCCTTACGGTTTGGGCTGCACGTTCAGTTCTAGGGCGGAAGAATAATAATAATAATTAAAGCTGCAAGCAGCATTTACGGGGTTCAAGCACTTAAGGCATCTTAGGTGGTCAGAGCCAACCTGGACATATATGGATGGTCGTTAAACACATCCAAAATGGAGAATAGGCTAACAGACAGACACACACACTGAAATTAAATGATTAAACTCGTTTTTAAGATTTTAGATGTCATTTTCAGGTTTCACTGTAATCATAATGTGGCAAAATTTTAAAAACTGATATGTCTGAATGAACAAAATGGAAAACTTTAACTCAATGAGATTTGAAATGTTGTAAGAGTGTTTTTTGTATTGTTTAGGCATTACATCCTTTCAACTGTACAGTTTAAGTTAGCTGAATGAGCCCATTAGTGGTTTTCCGCTGCCATCTAGTGGTTATAAATGGCAATTTCATATACATCAATGTGTTAATCCTTTTAACTCGTAGTGTTTTTTGCCCAATATCTCTTAAATATGGCATGCTCGTTTAGAATGAAATTATGCATTATTTTACACAGTTTTGATAATTTGTGGGCTTTCTGTTTGTATTAATAGGCTTTTGTGTACACTATGCAAATAACATATTATAAAATTACTGGTTTATAGTTGTCCAAATGCAATTGTTCAACATGTTTTTGATAATTATTGACCTTCAGAGTCTAGAGAATTGTACTTCAGTGGTTTTATTGATTTTCAGCTTAAAGCCTTGGAATACTTTGCCAAAGTAACTTTTTCAAATAATCTTGAATATTTAATTAACAGATTTATTGACAAAATTGGTCCCAGAGGCAAAGTTTTTCAGAATGAGGAGATCTATCATATGATATGAAGATTTAGTGTTTTTGAGTGAATATATGTGCATTTTCAAACAGTTTTAGGCCATTTACCATCTAAATCTTGTGTTATGAGACCTTTTCTACTGTTATAGCGCCACCTATGGATCAATCTCCATGAAACTTTGCAGCCTTGTTGAGAGTCACCTGTTACATGATTTCACCTAGTTTCATAAAGTTTTGAGTTTTCGTTTAGGTTTTATAGGCTTTGGGGTATGTTTGGCCACACCCCTTTTTCTAAATTACCCCTTTACAGCTAACCAAAGGACAAAATTCAACATTTTTTTGATAATTATTGATCTAGAGAGTCCACAGAATATTACTGCAGTGGTTTGGTTCTGATCGGGCAAAAAATCTAGGACTAGTTCGCAAAAGTAGGTTTTTAACATATTTGTGAATAACAATTGAACGATTTGATTGACAGCAATGGTTCTTGAGGCAAAGTTGTGCATTATGAGGAGATCTATCAAATGATATGCATATTGTGTTGATATGTGAAACACCACGTGATTACAGAGCCATAAAACTCGTTAGCGCCAACTAGTGGCCGATTTCTTTCAAAATTCTTACAGACCTTAAGGTTCATGAGTCGAACGTACCCAGCGAGTTTCGTTCCGATCAACATCCGTTAACCCTTTCAAATAGGTGCTTAAAATTGTTTGGCCAATGGCGGCCATGTTTTTTGAGATATGCAAATGTCCTCATAGGTACTTGTGCCCCTTCAGACCAAGATACTGCATACCAATTTTCAAGTCGATCGAGCCAACGGTTGCCTAGTTATAGCCATTTATGTGTTTTTTCTATCTTATTGCGCCCCCAAGTGGCAGAGATGCGCAATTTTTTTTATTTTACCCAAAATTGAGCTCGTACATATGTGTACCAAGTTTGGTGAAGTTATCTCATTCCGTTCAAGAGTTATAGTTAAAATAGCATTTGGCCAACGTTACTATAGACGCTTTTTGGCGTACTGTTTCACGTAAAAATTGAAATTTCAATTTTTTTTTTGATAATTATTGATATTGAGTGTCCAGGGAATATTTCTGAAGTGGTTTGGTTCTGATTGGTTGAAAATCCTAGGACTAGTTCGCAAAAGTAGGTTTCGGATATAGCTCGATTTTGCGAGAAAACGGTGCGTCGTAGACCCCAAAAAGGCGCCGTGCACTTTTGTTCGGGCTAACCCAAGGATTGCTATGATGCCATGTTTTTGAGTTTATGGCTAACGGTTTACGATTCACGGCCAAAAACGTCAAAAATTTTTGTTTTTTGCGCTATAGCGCCCCCGTTTGGCTGATTGGGCTGAGACTTTGATAAGTTCTCCCCAAAATGAGCTCTACGATCTGTCCAAATTTCAGCTCTCTAGGCCTTACGGTTTGGGCTGCACGTTCAGTTCTAGGGCGGAAGAATAATAATAATAATAATAATAATTAAAGCTGCAAGCAGCATTTACGGGGTTCAAGCACATTAAGGCCTCTGAGGTGGTCTGAGCCAACCTGGACGTATGGATGACAGTTAAACACATCCAAAACGGAGAATAGGCTGACAGACAGACACACGCACTGAAATTAAATGATTAAACTAGTTTTTAAGAGTTTGGATGTCATTTTCAGGTTTCACTGTAATCATATGTGGCAAAATTTTAAAAACTGATAAGTCTGTATGAACAAAATGGAAAACTTTAACTCAGTGAGATTTAAAATGTTGTAACAGTGTTTTTTTATTTATTGTTTAGGCATGAATTCATAAATCTTCTCAAAAGTACTGTTTCAATTTGCTTAATGAGCCCATTAGTGGTCTTCCGCTGCCATCTAGTGGTTATAAATTGCATTTACTCAAACAACACTGTTTTTAAACATAACTGTTATAGTGTAATGTTTTTTGCCCAATCTCTCTTAAATTTTGAATGCTTTGTTTAGAATGAAATTAGGCATTATTTTACACAGTTTTGATAATTTGTGGGCTTTCTGTTTGTATTAATAGGCCTTTGTGTACACTGTGAAAATAACATATTATAAAATTATTGGTTTATAGTTGTCCAAATGCAATTGTTTAACATGTTTTTGATAATTATTGACCTTCAGAGTCTAGAGAATTGTACTTCAGTGGTTTTATTGATTTTCAGCTTAAAGCCTTGGACTACTTTGGCAAAGTAACTTTTTTAAATAATCTTGAATATTTAATTAACAGCTTTATTGACAACATTGGTCCCAGAGGCAAAGTTGTTCAGAATGAGGAGATCTATCATTTGATGTGAAGATCTAGTGTTTTTGAGAGAATATATTAGCATTTTCAAACAATTTGAGGCCATTTACCATATAAATCTTGTGTTTTGAGACCTTTTCTACTGTTATAGCGCCACCTATGGTCCGATCTCCTTGAAACTTTGCATGCTTGTTAAGAGTCACCTGTTACATGTTTTTCCCTAGTTTCATAAAGTTTAGAGTTTTTGTTTAGGTTTTATAGGCTTTGGGGTATGTTTGGCCACACCCCTTTTCTTAATTACCCCTTTAACGCTAACCAAAGTACAAAATTTAACATTTTTTTGATAATTATTGATCTAGAGAGTCCACAGATTATTACTGCAGTGGTTTGGTTCCGATCGGACAAAAAACCTAGGACTAGTTCGCAAAAGTAGGTTTTTAACATATTTGTGAATAACAATTGAACGATTTGATTGACAGCAATGGTTCTTGAGGCAAAGTTGTGCATTATGAGGAGATCTATCAAATGATATGCATATTGTGTTGATATGTGAAACACCACGTGATTACAGAGCCATAAAACTCGTTAGCGCCAACTAGTGGCCAATTTCTTTCAAAATTCTTACAGACCTTAAGGTTCATGAGTCGAACGTACCCAGCGAGTTTCGTTCCGATGAACATCCGTTAACCCTTTCAAATAGGTGCTTAAATTTGTTTGGCCAATGGCGGCCATGTTTTTTGAGATATGCAAATGTCCTCATAGGTACTTGTGCCCCTTCAGACCAAGACACTGCATACCAATTTTCAAGTCGATCGAGCCAACGGTTGCCTGGTTATAGCCATTTATGTGTTTTTTAAATCTTATTGCGCCCCCAAGTGGCAGAGATATGCAATTTTTTTTATTTGACCAAAGATTGAGCTCATACATATGTGTACCAATTTTGGTGAAGATATCTCATTCCGTTCAAGAGTTATAGTCAAAATAGTATTTGGCTAACGTTAGCATAGACGCTTTTTGGTGTACTGTTTCGCGTAAGAATTGAAATTTCAACTTTTTTTTGATAATTATTGATATTGAGTGTCCAGGGAATATTTATGAAGTGGTTTGGTTCTGATTGGTTGAAAATCCTAAGACTAGTTCGCAAAAGTAGGTTTCGGATATAGCTCGATTTTGCGAGAAAACGGTGCGTCGTAGACCCCAAAAAGGCGCCGTGCACTTTTGTTCGGGCTAACCCAAGGATTGCTATGATGCCATGTTTTTGAGTTTATGGCTAACGGTTTACGATTCACGGCCAAAAACGTCCAAAATTTTTGTTTTTTGCGCTATAGCGCCCCCGTTTGGCCGATTGGGCTGAGACTTTGATAAGTTCTCCCCAAAATGAGCTCTACGATCTGTCCAAATTTCAGCTCTCTAGGCCTTACGGTTTGGGCTGCACGTTCAGTTCTAGGGCGGAAGAATAATAATAATAATAATAATAATAATAATAATAAAAATCCTAACAATTACAATAGGGTTTCAGCACTGCGTGCTTGAACCCCTAATTAAAGCTGCAAGCAGCATTTACCGGGGTTCAAGCACATTAAGGCCTCTGAGGTGGTCAGAGCCAACCTGGATGCATGGATGACAGTTAAACACATCCAAAATGGAGAACAGGCTAACAGACAGACACACACACTGAAAGTAAATGATTATACTAATATATGTATACTCTATAAGCATATGCACACACACACACACAGAAAGACACACATATACATGCACAAACATTTTGTTGCAGATATAGGTATTTGAAATAAGTGATAGGTGACAATAAACTTATTGCAAGTCTTCTCTTTTTAAGAGTTTAGATGTCATTTTCAGGTTAAACTGTAATCACAATGTGACAAAATAGTAAAAACTGATATATCTGTAAGAACAAAATGGAAAACATTGACTCAATGAGATTTAAAATGTTATAACAGTTACATTTTTAATGTTTTGGGATGAATTCATGAATCCTTTCAACAGTACTGTTCAACTTAACTGAATGAGCCCATTAGTGGTCTTCCACTGCCATCTAGAGGTTATAAATTGCATTTACTCAAGCAACACTGTTTTTAAACATAACTGTTATAGTGTTTTTTTTTTTTTTTTTTTTTTGCCCAATCTCTCTTAAATTTTGCATGCTTGTTTAGAATGAAATTATGCATTGTTTTACACAGTTTTGATAATGTGTGGGCTTTCTGTTTGTATTAATAGGCCTTTGTGTACACTATGAAAAGAACATATTATAAAATTACTGGTTTATAGTTGTCCAAATGCAATTGTTCAACATGTTTTTGATAATTATTGACCTTCAGAGTCTACAGAATTGTACTTCAGTGGTTTTATTGATTTTCATCTTAAACCGTATCACAAGTATGCCAAAGTAACTTTTTAAAATAATCTTGAATATTTAATTAACAGCTTTATTGACAACATTGGTCCCAGAGGCAAAGTTGTTCAGAATGAGGAGATCTATCATATGATATGAAGATTTAGTGTTTTTGAGTGAATATATGAGCATTTTCAAACAATTTGGGGCCATTTACCATATAAATCTTGTGTTTTGAGACCTTTTCTACTGTTATAGCGCCACCTATGGTCTGATCTCCATGAAACTTTGCATGCTTGTTAAGAGTCACCTGATACATGATTTCACTGAGTTTCATACAGTTTTGAGTTTTCCTTTAGGTTTTATAGGCTTTGGGGTATGTTTGGCCACACCCCTTTTTCTAAATTACCCGGTTACAGCAAACCAAAGGACAAAATTCAACATTTTTTTTAATAATTATTGATCTAGAGAGTCCACAGAATATTACTGCAGTGGTTTGGTTCCGATCGGGCAAAAAACCTAGGACTAGTTCGCAAAAGTAGGTTTTTAACATATTTGTGAATAACAATTGAACGATTTGATTGACAGCGATGGTTCTTGAGGCAAAGTTGTGCATTACGAGGAGATCTATCAAATGATATGCATATTGTGTTGATATGTGAAACACCACGTGATTACAGAGCCATAAAACTCGTTAGCGCCAACTAGTGGCCGATTTCTTTCAAAATTCTTACAGACCTTAAGGTTCATGAGTCGAACGTACCCAGCGAGTTTCGTTCCGATCAACATCCGTTAACCCTTTCAAATAGGTGCTTAAATTTGTTTGGCCAATGACGGCCATGTTTTTTGAGATATGCAAATGTCCTCATAAGTACTTGTGCCCCTTCAGACCAAGACACTGCATACCGATTTTCAAGTTGATCGAGCCAACGGTTGCCTAGTTATAGCAATTTATGTGTTTTTTCTATCTTATAGCGCCCCCAAGTGGCAGAGATGCGCAATTTTTTTGATTTGACCAAAGATTGAGCTCATACATATGTGTACCGAGTTTGGTGAAGATATCTCATTCCGTTCAAGAGTTATAGTCAAAATAGTATTTGGCTAACGTTAGCATAGACGCTTTTTGGCGTACTGTTTCGCGTAAGAATTGAAATTTCAACTTTTTTTTAATAATTATTGATATTGAGTGTCCAGGGAATATTTATGAAGTGGTTTGGTTCTGATTGGTTGAAAATCCTAGGACTAGTTCGCAAAAGTAGGTTTCGGATATAGCTCGATTTTGCGAGAAAACGGTGCGTCGTAGACCCCAAAAAGGCGCCGTGCACTTTTGTTCGGGCTAACCCAAGGATTGCAACAATGCCATGTTTTTGAGTCTACGGCTAACGGTATACGATTTACGGCCAAAAATGTCCAAAATTTTTGTTTTTTGCGCTGTAGCGCCCCCGTTAGGCCGATTGGGCTGAGACTTTGATAAGTTCTCCCCAAATTGAGCTCTACGATCTGTCCAAATTTCAGCTCTCTACGCCTTACGGTTTGGGCTGCACGTTCAGTTCTAGGGCAGAAGAATAATAATAATTAAAGCTGCAAGCAGCATTTACCGGGGTTCAAGCACATTAAGGCCTCTGAGGTGGTCTGAGCCAACCTGGATGCATGGATGACATTTAAACACATCCAAAATGGAGAACAGGCTAACAGACAGACACACACACTGAAAGTAAATGATTAGACTAATATATGTATACTCTATAAGCATATGCACACACACACACACACACACACACACACACAGAAAGACACACATATACATGCACAAACATTTTGTTGCAGATATAGGTATTTGAAATAAGTGATAGGTGACAATAAACTTATTGCAAGTCTTCTCTTTTTAAGAGTTTAGATGTCATTTTCAGGTTAAACTGTAATCACAATGTGGCAAAATAGTAAAAACTGATATATCTGTAAGAACAAAATGGAAAACATTGACTCAATGAGATTTAAAATGTTATAACAGTTACATTTTTAATGTTTTGGGATGAATTCATGAATCCTTTCAACAGTACTGTTCAACTTAACTGAATGAGCCCATTAGTGGTCTTCCACTGCCATCTAGAGGTTATAAATTGCATTTACTCAAGCAACACTGTTTTTAAACATAACTGTTATAGTGTTTTTTTTTTTTTTTTTTGCCCAATCTCTCTTAAATTTTGCATGCTTGTTTAGAATGAAATTATGCATTGTTTTACACAGTTTTGATAATGTGTGGGCTTTCTGTTTGTATTAATAGGCCTTTGTGTACACTATGAAAAGAACATATTATAAAATTACTGGTTTATAGTTGTCCAAATGCAATTGTTCAACATGTTTTTGATAATTATTGACCTTCAGAGTCTACAGAATTGTACTTCAGTGGTTTTATTGATTTTCATCTTAAACCGTATCACAAGTATGCCAAAGTAACTTTTTAAAATAATCTTGAATATTTAATTAACAGCTTTATTGACAACATTGGTCCCAGAGGCAAAGTTGTTCAGAATGAGGAGATCTATCATATGATATGAAGATTTAGTGTTTTTGAGTGAATATATGAGCATTTTCAAACAATTTGGGGCCATTTACCATAGAAATCTTGTGTTTTGAGACCTTTTCTACTGTTATAGCGCCACCTAAGGTCTGATCTCCATGAAACTTTGCATGCTTGTTAAGAGTCACCTGATACATGATTTCACTGAGTTTCATACAGTTTTGAGTTTTCCTTTAGGTTTTATAGGCTTTGGGGTATGTTTGGCCACACCCCTTTTTCTAAATTACCCGGTTACAGCTAACCAAAGGACAAAATTCAACATTTTTTTAATAATTATTGATCTAGAGAGTCCACAGAATATTACTGCAGTGGTTTGGTTCCGATCGGGCAAAAAACCTAGGACTAGTTCGCAAAAGTAGGTTTTTAACATATTTGTGAATAACAATTGAACGATTTGATTGACAGCAATGGTTCTTGAGGCAAAGTTGTGCATTACGAGGAGATCTATCAAATGATATGCATATTGTGTTGATATGTGAAACACCACGTGATTACAGAGCCATAAAACTCGTTAGCGCCAACTAGTGGCCGATTTCTTTCAAAATTCTTACAGGCCTTAAGGTTCATGAGTCGAACGTACCCAGCGAGTTTCGTTCCGATCAACATCCGTTAACCCTTTCAAATAGGTGCTTAAATTTGTTTGGCCAATGACGGCCATGTTTTTTGAGATATGCAAATGTCCTCATAAGTACTTGTGCCCCTTCAGACCAAGACACTGCATACCGATTTTCAAGTCGATCGAGCCAACGGTTGCCTAGTTATAGCAATTTATGTGTTTTTTCTATCTTATAGCGCCCCCAAGTGGCAGAGATGCGCAATTTTTTTGATTTGACCAAAGATTGAGCTCATACATACGTGTACCGAGTTTGGTGAAGATATCTCATTCCGTTCAAGAGTTATAGTCAAAATAGTATTTGGCTAACGTTAGCATAGACGCTTTTTGGCGTACTGTTTCGCGTAAGAATTGAAATTTCAACTTTTTTTTAATAATTATTGATATTGAGTGTCCAGGGAATATTTATGAAGTGGTTTGGTTCTGATTGGTTGAAAATCCTAGGACTAGTTCGCAAAAGTAGGTTTCGGAAATAGCTCGATTTTGCGAGAAAACGGTGCGTCGTAGACCCCAAAAAGGCGCCGTGCACTTTTGTTCGGGCTAACCCAAGGATTGCAACAATGCCATGTTTTTGAGTCTACGGCTAACGGTATACGATTTACGGCCAAAAATGTCCAAAATTTTTGCTTTTTGCGCTGTAGCGCCCCCGTTAGGCCGATTGGGCTGAGACTTTGATAAGTTCTCCCCAAATTGAGCTCTACGATCTGTCCAAATTTCAGCTCTCTAGGCCTTACGGTTTGGGCTGCACGTTCAGTTCTAGGGCAGAAGAATAATAATAATAATAATAATAATAATAATAATAATAAAAATCCTAACAAATACAATAGGGTTTCAGCACTGCGTGCTTGAACCCCTAATTAAAGCTGCAAGCAGCATTTACCGGGGTTCAAGCACATTAAGGCCTCTGAGGTGGTCTGAGCCAACCTGGATGCATGGATGACATTTAAACACATCCAAAATGGAGAACAGGCTAACAGACAGACACACACACTGAAAGTAAATGATTAGACTAATATATGTATACTCTATAAGCATATGCACACACACACACACAGAAAGACACACATATACATGCACAAACATTTTGTTGCAGATATAGGTATTTGAAATAAGTGATAGGTGACAATAAACTTATTGCAAGTCTTCTCTTTGTAAGAGTTTAGATGTCATTTTCAGGTTAAACTGTAATCACAATGTGGCAAAATAGTAAAAACTGATATATCTGTAAGAACAAAATGGAAAACATTGACTCAATGAGATTTAAAATGTTATAACAGTTACATTTTTAATGTTTTGGGATGAATTCATGAATCCTTTCAACAGTACTGTTCAACTTAACTGAATGAGCCCATTAGTGGTCTTCCACTGCCATCTAGAGGTTATAAATTGCATTTACTCAAGCAACACTGTTTTTAAACATAACTGTTATAGTGTTTTTTTTTTTTTTTGCCCAATCTCTCTTAAATTTTGCATGCTTGTTTAGAATGAAATTACGCATTGTTTTACACAGTTTTGATAATGTGTGGGCTTTCTGTTTGTATTAATAGGCCTTTGTGTACACTATGAAAAGAACATATTATAAAATTACTGGTTTATAGTTGTCCAAATGCAATTGTTCAACATGTTTTTGATAATTATTGACCTTCAGAGTCTACAGAATTGTACTTCAGTGGTTTTATTGA
Source organism: Carassius gibelio (assembly GCF_023724105.1). Lineage (NCBI taxonomy): Eukaryota > Metazoa > Chordata > Actinopteri > Cypriniformes > Cyprinidae > Carassius > Carassius gibelio. The sequence continues at coordinate 40,641,644 of NC_068398.1, forward strand.
TTTTCATCTTAAACCGTATCACAAGTATGCCAAAGTAACTTTTTAAAATAATCTTGAATATTTAATTAACAGCTTTATTGACAACATTGGTCCCAGAGGCAAAGTTGTTCAGAAGGAGGAGATCTATCATATGATATGAAGATTTAGTGTTTTTGAGTGAATATATGAGCATTTTCAAACAATTTGGGGCCATTTACCATATAAATCTTGTGTTTTGAGACCTTTTCTACTGTTATAGCGCCACCTATGGTCTGATCTCCATGAAACTTTGCATGCTTGTTAAGAGTCACCTGATACATGATTTCACTGAGTTTCATACAGTTTTGAGTTTTCCTTTAGGTTTTATAGGCTTTGGGGTATGTTTGGCCACACCCATTTTTCTAAATTACCCGGTTACAGCTAACCAAAGGACAAAATTCAACATTTTTTTAATAATTATTGATCTAGAGAGTCCACAGAATATTACTGCAGTGGTTTGGTTCCGATCGGGCAAAAAACCTAGGACTAGTTCGCAAAAGTAGGTTTTTAACATATTTGTGAATAACAATTGAACGATTTGATTGACAGCAATGGTTCTTGAGGCAAAGTTGTGCATTACGAGGAGATCTATCAAATGATATGCATATTGTGTTGATATGTGAAACACCACGTGATTACAGAGCCATAAAACTCGTTAGCGCCAACTAGTGGCCGATTTCTTTCAAAATTCTTACAGACCTTAAGGTTCATGAGTCGAACGTACCCAGCGAGTTTCGTTCCGATCAACATCCGTTAACCCTTTCAAATAGGTGCTTAAATTTGTTTGGCCAATGACGGCCATGTTTTTTGAGATATGCAAATGTCCTCATAAGTACTTGTGCCCCTTCAGACCAAGACACTGCATACCGATTTTCAAGTTGATCGAGCCAACGGTTGACTAGTTATAGCAATTTATGTGTTTTTTCTATCTTATTGCGCCCCCAAGTGGCAGAGATGCGCAATTTTTTTGATTTGACCAAAGATTGAGCTCATACATATGTGTACCGAGTTTGGTGAAGATGTCTCATTCCGTTCAAGAGTTATAGTCAAAATAGTATTTGGCTAACGTTAGCATAGACGCTTTTTGGCGTACTGTTTCGCGTAAGAATTGAAATTTTAACTTTTTTTTAATAATTATTGATATTGAGTGTCCAGGGAATATTTCTCAAGTGGTTTGGTTCTGATTGGTTGAAAATCCTAGGACTAGTTCGCAAAAGTAGGTTTCGGATATAGCTCGATTTTGCGAGAAAACGGTGCGTCGTAGACCCCAAAAAGGCGCCGTGCACTTTTGTTCGGGCTAACACAAGGATTGCAACAATGCCATGTTTTTGAGTCTACGGCTAACGGTATACGATTTACGGCCAAAAATGTCGAAAATTTTTGTTTTTTGCGCTGTAGCGCCCCCGTTAGGCCGATTGGGCTGAGACTTTGATAAGTTCTCCCCAAATTGAGCTCTACGATCTGTCCAAATTTCAGCTCTCTACGCCTTACGGTTTGGGCTGCACGTTCAGTTCTAGGGCAGAAGAATAATAATAATAATAATAATTAAAGCTGCAAGCAGCATTTTACCGGGGTTCAAGCACATTAAGGCCTCTGAGGTGGTCAGAGCCAACCTGGATGTTTGGATGACATTTAAACACATCCAAAATGGAGAACAGGCTGACAGACAGACACACACACTGAAAGTAAATGATTAGACTAATATAATTATACTCTATAAGCATATGCACACACACACACACACAAAGACACACATTTACATGCACACACATTTTGTTGCAGATATAGGTATCTGAAATAAGTGATAGGTGACAATAAACTTATTGCAAATCTTCTCTTTTTAAGAGTTTAGATGTCATTTTCAGGTTAAACTGTAATCATAATGTGGCAAAATTGTAAAAACTGATATAGCTGTATGAACAAAATGGAAAACATTGACTCAATAAGATTTAAAATGTTATAACAGTTAATTTTTTAATGTTTTGGCATAAATTCATGAATCCTTTCAACAGTACTGTTCAACTTTGCTGAATGAGCCCATTAGTGGTCTTCCGCTGCCATCTAGTGGTTATAAATTGCATTTACTCAAACAACACTGTGTTTTTAAACATAACTGTTATAGTGTTGTTATTTTTTTTTTTTTTGCCCAATCTCTCTTAAATTATGCATGCTTGTTTAGAATGAAATCATGCATTATTTTACACAGTTTTGATAATTTGTGGGCTTTCTGATTGTATTAATAGGCCTTTGTGTACACTATGCAAATAACATATTATAAAATTACTGGTTTATAGTTGTCCAAATGCAATTATTCAAAATGTTTTTGATAATTATTGACCTTCAGAGTCTAGAGAATTGTACTTCAGTGGTATTATTGATTTTCATCTTTAACCGTATCACAAGTATGCCAAAGTAACTGTTTTAAATAATCTTGAATATTTAATTAACAGCTTTATTGACAACATTGGTCCCAGAGGCAAAGTTGTTCAGAATGAGGAGATCTATCATATGATATGAATATCTAGTGTTTTTGAGTGAATATATGAGCATTTTCAAACAATTTGAGGCCATTTACCATCTAAATCTTGTGTTTTGAGACCTGTTGTACTGTTATAGCGCCACCTATGGTTCGATCTCCATGAAACTTTGCATGCTTGTTAAGAGTCACCTGTTACATGTTCTCACCGAGTTTCATAAAGTTTTGAGTTTTCGTTTAGGTTTTATAGGCTTTGGGGTATGTTTGGCCACACCCCTTTTTCTATATTACCCCTTTACAGCTAACCAAAGGACAAAATTCAACATTTTTTTTAATAATTATTGATCTACAGAGTCCACAGAATATTACTGCAGTGGTTTGGTTCCGATCGGACAAAAAACCTAGGACTAGTTCGCAAAAGTAGGTTTTTAACATATTTGTGAATAACAATTGAACGATTTGATTGACAGCAATGGTTCTTGAGGCAAAGTTGTGCATTATGAGGAGATCTATCAAATGATATGCATATTGTGTTGATACGTGAAACACCATGTGATTACAGAGCCATAAAACTCGTTAGCGCCAACTAGTGGCCGATTTCTTTCAAAATTCTTACAGACCTTAAGGTTCATGAGTCGAACGTACCCAGTGAGTTTCGTTCCGATCAACATCCGTTAACCCTTTCAAATAGGTGCTTAAAATTGTTTGGCCAATGGCGGCCATGTTTTTGAGATATGCAAATGTCCTCATAGGTACTTGTGCCCCTTCAGACCAAGACACTGCATAACAATTTTCAAGTCGATCGAGCCAACGGTTGCCTAATTATAGCCATTTATGTGTTTTTTCTTTTTATAGCGCCCCCAAGTGGCAGAGGTGTGCAATTTTTATTATTTGACCAAAGATTGAGCTCATAGATATGTATACCGAGTTTGGTGAAGATATCTCATTTCATTCATGAGTTATAGCCTGTTGCGTAAAATTGGTCCTCGACTTTCGAACATTTTGGCATCCCATTACGACAGTGAGTCGAAATTTCTACATTTTTTTGATAATTATTGATATTCACTGGACAGAGAACATTTCTGCAGTGGTTTGGTTCAGATTGGGTGAAAAACCTAGGACTAGTTCGCAAAAGTAGGTTTTGGACATACGTTAAGTTTGCGAAAAAACGAGGCCTCCTAGACCCAAATTCATAGTGACCGTTTTTAATTTCGCATGACCCACGGATTCCAGAAATGTAAAATTTTTGGCTCTATCACAAGCGGTTTAGGAGCTATTAGCAAAAACGCATTTTCGATCACTGTAGCGCCCCCTATTGGCCAATTGGGCTGAGACTTTGATAGGTTCTCCCCAAATTGAGCTCTATCATCTGACCAAGTTTCAAGTCTCTAGGCCTTACGGTTTGGGCTGCACGTTCAGTTCTAGGGCAGAAGAATAATAATAATAATAATAAAAATCCTAACAATTACAATAGGGTTTCAGCACTGCGTGCTTGAACCCCTAATTAAAGCTGCAAGCAGCATTTACCGGGGTTCAAGCACATTAAGGCCTCTGAGGTGGTCTGAGCCAACCTGGATGCATGGATGACAGTTAAACACATCCAAAATGAAGAACAGGCTAACAGACAGACACACACACTGAAAGTAAATGATTAGACTACTATATGTATACTCTATAAGCATATGCACACACACACACACACACACACACACACACACACACAAAGATACACATATACATGCACAAACATTTTGTGGCAGATATAGGTATTTGATAAAAAGTGATAGGTGACAATAAGCTTATTGCAAGTCTTCTCTTTTTTTAGAGTTTAGATGTCATTTTCAGATTAAACTGTAATCATAATGTGGCAAAATTGTTAAAACTGATACATCTGTATGAACAAAATGGAAAACATCAATTCAATGAGATACAAAATGTTATAACAGTTAATTTATTAATGTTTTGGCATGAATTCATAAAAACAGTACTAGCTGAAAGAGCCCATTAGTGGTCTTCCGCTGCCATCTAGTGGTTATAAATTGCATTTACTCAAACAACACTGTGTTTTTAAACATAACTGTTAAAGTGTTGTTGTTGGGTTTTTTTGCCCTATCTCTCTTAAATGTTGCATGCTTGTTTAGAATGAAATTATGCATTACTTTACACAGTTTTGATAATTTGTGGGATTTCTGTTTGTATTAATAGGTCTTTGTGCCTCTGGGGTGGTCTCGGCCAACCAGGATGTATGGATGACATTTAAATACATCCAAAAGACAGACACACACACACTGAAATTAAATGATTAAACTAGTTTTTAAGAGTTTAGATGTCATTCAGGTTTCACTGTAATCACAATGTGGCAAAATTGTAAAAAATGATGTGTCTGTATGAACAAAATGGAAAACATTGATTCAATAAGATGTAACATGTTATAACAGTTAATTTATTAATGTTTTGGCATGAATTCATGAATCCTTTCTACAGTACTGTTCATTTTAACTGAATGAGCCCATTAGTGGTCTTCCGCTGCCATCTAGTGGTTATAAATTGCATTTACTGAAACAACACTGTGTTTCTAAACATAACTGTTATAGTGTTGTTATTTTTTTTATTTTTGCCCAATCTCTCTTAAATTTTGCATGCTTGTTTAGAATGAAATCATGCATTATTTTACACAGTTTTGATCATTTGTGGGATTTCTGTTTGTATTAATAGGCCTTTGTGTACACTATGCAAATAACATAATATAAAATTACTAGTTTATAGTTGTCTAAATGCAATTGTTCAACATGTTTTTGATAATTATTGACCTTCAGAGTCTAGAGAATTGTACTTCAGTGGTTTTATTGATTTTCATCTTATACCCGATCACTAGTTTGCCAAAGTACCTTTTTAAAATAATCTTGAATGTTTAATTAACAGCTTTATTGACAACGTTGGTCCCAGAGGCAAAGTTGTTCAGAATGAGGATATTTATCAAATGATATAAAGATTTAGTGTTTTTGAGTGAATATATGAGCATTTACAAACAATTTGAGGCCATTTACCATATAAATCTTGTGTTTTGAGACCTTTTCTACTGTTATAGCGCCACCTATGGTCTGATCTCCATGAAACTTTGCATGCTTGTTAAGAGTCACAAGTTAGACGATTTCACCGAGTTTCATAAAGTTTTGAGTTTTCGTTTCGGTTTTATAGGCTTTGGGGTATGTTTGGCCACACCCCTTTTTCTAAATTACCCCTTTACAGCTGACCAAAGGACAAAATTCAACATTTTTTTAATAATTATTGATCTAGAGAGTCCACAGAATATTACTGCAGTGGTTTGGTTCCGATCGGACAAAAAACCTAGGACTAGTTCGCAAAAGTAGGTTTTTAACATATTTGTGAATAACAATTGAACGATTTGATTGACAGCAATGGTTCTTGAGGCAAAGTTGTGCATTACGAGGAGATCTATCAAATTATATGCATATTGTGTTGATATGTGAAACACCACGTGATTACAGAGCCATAAAACTCGTTAGCGCCAACTAGTGGCCGATTTCTTTCAAAATTCTTACAGACCTTAAGGTTCATGAGTCGAACGTACCCAGCGAGTTTCGTTCCGATCAACATCCGTTAACCCTTTCAAATAGGTGCTTAAATTTGTTTGGCCAATGGCGGCCATGTTTTTTTGAGATATGCAAATGTCCTCATAGGTACTTGTGCCCCTTCAGACCAAGACACTGCATACCAATTTTCAAGTCGATCGAGCCAACGGTTGCCTAGTTATAGCCATTTATGTGTTTTTTTCTATCTTATTGCGCCCCCAAGTGGCAGAGATGCGCAATTTTTTTTATTTTACCCAAAATTGAGCTCGTACATATGTTTACCAAGTTTGGTGAAGTTATCTCATTCCGTTCAAGAGTTATAGTTAAAATAGCATTTGGCCAACGTTACTATAGACGCTTTTTGGCGTACTGTTTCGCATAAAAATTGAAATTTCAACTTTTTTTTGATAATTATTGATATTGAGTGTCCAGGGAATATTTCTGAAGTGGTTTGGTTCTGATTGGTTGAAAATCCTAGGACTAGTTCGCAAAAGTAGGTTTCGGATATAGCTCGATTTTGCGAGAAAACGGTGCGTCGTAGACCCCAAAAAGGCGCCGTGCACTTTTGTTTGGGCTAACCCAAGGATTGCTATGATGCCATGTTTTTGAGTTTATGGCTAACGGTTTACGATTCACGGCCAAAAACGTCCAAAATTTTTGTTTTTTGTGCTATAGCGCCCCTGTTTGGCCGATTGGGCTGAGACTTTGATAAGTTCTCCCCAAAATGAGCTCTACGATCTGTCCAAATTTCAGCTCTCTAGGCCTTACGGTTTGGGCTGCACGTTCAGTTCTAGGGCGGAAGAATAATAATAATAATAATAATAATTAAAGCTGCAAGCAGCATTTACGGGGTTCAAGCATTTAAGGCATCTTAGGTGGTCAGAGCCAACCTGGACGTATGGATGACCGTTAAACACATCCAAAATGGAGAATAGGAGACACACACACTGAAATAAAATGATTAAACTCATTTTTAAGATTTTAGATGTCATTTTCAGGTTTCACTGTAATCATAATGTGGCAAAATTTTAAAAACTGATATGTCTGAATGAACAAAATGGAAAACTTTAACTCAATGAGATTTGAAATGTTGTAAGAGTGTTTTTTTATTGTTTAGGCATTAATTCATACATCTTTTCAACTGTACTGTTTAAGTTAGCTGAATGAGCCCATTAGTGGTTTTCCGCTGCCATCTAGTGGTTATAAATGGCAATTTCTCATACATCAATGTGTTAATCCTTTATAACTCTTAGTGTTTTTTTGCCCAATGTTTCTTAAATATGGCATGCTTGTTTAGAATGAAATTATGCATTATTTTACACATTTTTTATAATTTGTGGGCTTTCTGTTTGTATTAATAGGCCTTTGTGTACACTATGCAAATAAAATATTATACAATTACTAGTTTATAGTTGTCCAAATGCAATTGTTCAACATATTTTTGATAATTATTGACCTTCAGAGTCTAGAGAATTGTACTTCAGTGGTTTTATTGATTTTCAGCTTATACCTTATCACTAGTTTGCCAAAGTAACTTTTTCAAGTAATATTGAATATTTAATTAACAGCTTTATTGACAACATTGGTCCCAGAGACAAAGTTGTGCAGAATGAGGAGATCTATCATATGATTTGAAGATCTAGTGTTTTTGAGTGAATATATGAGCATTTTCAAACAATTTGTGGCCATTTACCATATAAATCTTGTGTTTTGAGACCTTTTCTACTGTTATAGCGCCACCTATGGTCTGATCTCCATAAAACTTTGTATGCTTGTTAAGAGTCACCTGTTACACGACTTCACTGAGTTTCATAAAGTTTTGAGTTTTCGTTTAGGTTTTATAGGCTTTGGGGTATGTTTGGCCACACCCCTTTTTCTAAATTACCCCTTTAACGTTAACCAAAGTACAAAATTCAACATTTTTTTGATAATTATTGATCTAGAGATTCCACAGAATATTACTGCAGTGGTTTGGTTCCGATCGGGCAAAAAACCTAGGACTAGTTCGCAAAAGTAGGTTTTTAACATATTTGTGAATAACAATTGAACGATTTCATTGACAGCAATGGTTCTTGAGGCAAAGTTGTGCATTATGAGGAGATCTATCAAATGATATGCATATTGTGTTGATATGTGAAACACCACGTGATTACAGAGCCATAAAACTCGTAAGCGCCAACTAGTGGCCGATTTCTTTCAAAATTCTTACAGACCTTAAGGTTCATGAGTCGAACGTACCCAGCAAGTTTCGTTCCGATCAACATCCGTTAACCCTTTCAAATAGGTGCTTAAAATTGTTTGGCCAATGGCGGCCATGTTTTTTGAGATATGCAAATGTCCTCATAGGTACTTGTGCCCCTTCAGACCAAGACACTGCATACCAATTTTCAAGTCGATCGAGCAAACGGTTGCCTAGTTATAGCCATTTATGTGTTTTTTAAATCTCATTGCGCCCCCAAGTGGCAGAGCTGCGCAATTTTTTTTATTTGACCAAAGATTGAGCTCATACATATGTGTACCAATTTTGGTGAAGATATCTCATTCCGTTCAAGAGTTATAGTCAAAATAGCATTTGGCTAACGTTAGCATAGAAGCTTTTTGGTGTACTCTTTCGCGTAAGAATTGAAATTTCAACTTTTTTTTGATAATTATTGATATTGAGTGTCCAGGGAATATTTCTGAAGTGGTTTGGTTCTGATTGGTTGAAAATCCTAGGACTAGTTCGCAAAAGTAGGTTTCGGATATAGCTCGATTTTGCGAGAAAACGGTGCGTCGTAGACCCCAAAAAGGCGCCATACACTTTTGTTCGGGCTAACCCAAGGATTGCAACGATGCCATGTTTTTGAGTCTACGGCTAACGGTTTACGATTTACGGCCCAAAATGTCAATTTTTTTTGTTTTTTGCGCTGTAGCGCCCCCATTTGGCCGATTGGGGTGAGACTTTGTCAGAATGTCCCCTCGGGGAGCTCTACATTCTGGCCAAGTTTCAGCTCTCTAGGCCTTACGGTTTGGTCTGCACAATCAGTTTTAGCGGAGAAAAATAATAATAATAAAAAAAATCCTTACAATTACAATAGGGTTTCAGCACTGCGTGCTTGAACCCCTAATAAAAATCCTAACAATTACAATAGGGTTTCAGCACTGCGTGCTTGAACCCCTAATAATAATAATAATTAAAGCTGCAAGCAGCATTTACGGGGTTCAAGCACATTAAGGCCTCTGAGGTGGTCTGAGCCAACCTGGATGTATGGATGACAGTTAAACACATCCAAATCGGAGAATAGGCTGACCGACAGACACGTACTGAAATTAAATGATTAAACTAGTTTTTAAGAGTTTGGATGTCATTTTCAGGTTTCACTGTAATCATAATGTGGCAAAATTTTAAAAACTGATAAGTCTGTATGAACAAAATGGAAAACTTTAACTCAGTGAGATTTAAAATGTTGTGACAGTGTTTTTTTTTATTGTTTAGGCATGAATTCATAAATCTTTTCAAAAGTACTGTTTACATTTTCTGAATGAGCCCATTAGTGGTTTTCCGCTGCCATCTAGTGGTTATAAATTGCATTTACTCAAACAACACTGTTTTTAAATATAACTGTTATAGTGTTATGTTTTTTGCACAATCTCTCTTAAATTTTGTATGCTTGTTTAGAATGAAATTAGGCTTTATTTTACACAGTTTTGATAATCTGTGGGCTTTCTGTTTGTATTAATAGGCCTTTGTGTACACTGTGAAAAGAACATATTATACAATCACTGGTTTATAGTTGTCCAAATGCAATTGTTCAACATGTTTTGGATAATTATTGACCTTCAGAGTCTAGAGAATTGTACTTCAGTGGTTTTATTGATTTTCAGCTTAAAGCCTTGGACTACTTTGCCAAAGTAACTTTTTAAAATAATCTTGAATATTTAATGAACAGCTTTATTGACAACATTGGTCCCAAAAGTTGTTCAGAATGAGGAGATCTATCATATGATATGAAGATTTAGTGTTTATGTGAATATATGATCATTTTCAGACAATTTGAGGCCATTTACCATATCAATCTTATGTTTAGAGACCTTTTCTACTGTCATAGCGCCACCTGTGGTCCGATCTCCATGAAAATTTGCATGCTTGTTAAGAGTCACCTGTTACATGTTTTCACCAAGTTTCATAAAGTTTTGAGTTTTCGTTTAGGTTTTATATGCTTTTGGGTATTTTGGTCACGCCCCTTTTCTAATTTAGCCAGTTAAAGTTAACCAAAGGACAAAATTCAACATTTTTTTGATAAATATTGATCTAGAGAGTCCAGAGAAAATTACTGCAGTGGTTTGGTTTAGATCGGGTAAAAAATCTGGGACTAGTTCATAAAAGTAAGTTTTTAACATATTTGTGAATAACAATTGAACGATTTGATTGACATCTTCGCTCCTTGAGGCAAAGTTGTTCACAAAGAGGAGATCTATCATATGATATGAAGATCTAGTGTTTGTGTGAATGTATGAACATGTCCTACAAATTGTGATCATTTTCTATTGAAAATGTGTGTTTTTGAGGCTTTTTCAACTGTTATAGCGCCACCTATGATCCGATCTCCATGAAACTTTGCATGCTTGTTAAGAGTCACCTGATACATGATTCCACGAAGTTTCATAAAGTTTTGAGTTTTCGTTTAGGTTTTATAGGCTTTGGGGTATGTTTGGCCACACCCCTTTTACTAAATTACCCCTTTACAGCTAACCAAAGGACAAAATTCAACATTTTTTTGATAATTATTGATCTAGAGAGTCCACAGAATATTACTGCAGTGGTTTGGTTCCGATCGGACAAAAAACCTAGGACTAGTTCGTAAAAGTAGGTTTTTAACATATTTGTGAATAACATTTGAACGATTTGATTGACAGCAATGGTTCTTGAGGCAAAGTTGTGCATTATGAGGAGATCTATCAAATGATATGCATATTGTGTTGATAAGTGAAACACCACGTGATTACAGAGCCAATAAACTCGTTAGCGCCAACTAGTGGCCGATTTCTTTCAAAATTCTTACAGACCTTAAGGTTCATGAGTCGAACGCACCCAGCGAGTTTCGTTCCGATCAACATCCGTTAACCCTTTGAAATAGGTGCTTAAAATTGTTTGGCCAATGGCGGCCATGTTTTTTGAGATATGCAAATGTCCTCATAGGTACTTGTGCCCCTTCAAACAAAGACACTGCATACCAATTTTTAGGTCGATCGAGCCAACGGTAGCCTAGTTATAGCCATTTATGTGTTTTTTCTTTTTATAGCGCCCCCAAGTGGCAGAGGTGTGCAATTTTTTTTTATTTGACCAAAGTTTTAGGTCTTACAAATGTGTAGCAAGTTTGGTTAAGATATCTTATTTCTTTCACGAGTTATAGCCTGTTGCGTAAAATTGCTCCTCGACTTTCGAACGTTTTGTTATCCCATTACGACAGCGAGTCGAAATTTCAACTTTTTTTTGATAATTATTGATATTCCCTGGCCAGAGAACATTTCTGCAGTGGTTTGGTTCAGATTGGGCGAAAAACCTAGGACTAGTTCGCAAAAGTAGGTTTTGGACATACGTCAAATTTGCGAAAAAACGAGGCCTCCTAGACCCAAAATCAGAGTGACCGTTTTTAATTTCGCATGACCCACGGATTCCGGAAATGTAAAATTTTTGGCTCTATGATAAGCGGTTTAGGAGTTATTAGCACTAACGCATTTTTGATCACTGTAGCGCCCCCCATAGGCCAATTAAGCTGAGACTTTGTCAGAATGTCCCCTCGGGGAGCTCTACCTTCTGGCCAAGTTTCAGTTCTCTAGGCCTTACGGTTTGGTCTGCACGATCAGTTTTAGCGGAGAAAAATAATAATAATAATAAAAAAAATCCTAACAGATACAATAGGGTTTCAGCACTGCGTGCTTGAACCCCTAATTAAAGCTGCAAGCAGCATTTACGGGGTTCAAGCATTTAAGGCATCTGAGGTGGTCTGAGCCAAGCTGGATGCATGGATGACAGTTAAACACATCCAAAATGGAGAACAGGCTAACAGACAGACAAACACACTGAAATTCACTGATTAAACTAATATATTAATACTCTATAAGCATATGCACACACACACACACACACATATACATGCACAAACATGTTGTTGCAGATATAGGTATCTGAAATAAGTGATAGGTGACAATAAACTTATTGCAAGTCTTCTCTTTTTAAGAGTTTAGATGTCATTTTCAGGTTAAACTGTAATCATAATGTGGCAAAATTGTAAAAACTGATACATCTGTATGAACCAAATGGAAAACATCAATTCAATGAGATTTAAAATGTTATAACAGTTAATTTATTAATGTTTTGCTTGAATTCATGAAAACAGTACTGTTTAACTTAACTGAATGAGCCCATTAGTGGTCTTCCGCTGCCATCTAGAGGTTATAAATTGCATTTACTCAAACAACAGTGTTTTTAAAAATAACTGTTATAGTATTATTTTTTTTGCCCAATTTCTCTTAAATTTTGCATGCTTGTTAAGTACGAAATTATGCATTATTTTACACAGTTTTGATAATGTGTGGGCTTTCTGTTTGTATTAATAGGCCTTTGTGTACACTATGCAAATAACATATTATAAAATCAGTGGTTTATAGTTGTCCAAATGCAATTGTTCAACGTTTTTGATAATTATTGACCTTCAGAGTCTACAGAATTGTACTTCAGTGGTTTTATTGATTTTCAGCTTAAAGCCTTGGAATACTTTGCCAAAGTAACTTTTTAAACTAATCTTGAATATTTAATTAACAGATTTATTGACAAAATTGGTCCCAGAGGCAAAGTTTTTCAGAATGAGGAGATGTATCATATGATATGAAGATTTAGTGTTTTTGAGTGAATATATGAGCATTTTCAAACAATTTGAGGCCATTTACCATATAAATCTTGTCTTTTGAGACCTTTTCTACTGTTATAGCGCCACCTATAGTCCGATCTCCATGAAACTTTGCATGCTTGTTAAGAGTCACCTTTTACATGATTTCACCAATTTTCATAAAGTTTAGAGTTTTCGTCAAAAAACCTAGGACTAGTTCGCAAAAGTAGCTTTTTAACATATTTGTGAATAACAATTGAACGATTTGATTGACAGCAATGGTTCTTGAGGCGAAGTTGTGCATTATGAGGAGATCTATCATATGATATTAAGATTTAGTGTTTGTTTGAATGTATGAACATGTCCTACAAATTGTGATCATTTTCTATTGAAAATGTGTGTTTTTGAGGCTTTTTCAACTGTTATAGCGCCATCTATGGTCCGATCTCCATGAAACATTGCATGCTTGTTAAGAGTCACCTGTTACATGTTTTCACCAAGTTTCATAAAGTTTTGAGTTTTCCTTTAGGTTTTATAGGCTTTGGGGTATGTTTGGCCACACCCCTTTTCTTAATTACCCCTTTAACGCTAACCAAAGTACAAAATTCAACATTTTTTTGATAATTATTGATCTAGAGAGTCCACAGATTATTACTGCAGTGGTTTGGTTCCGATCGGACAAAAAACCTAGGACTAGTTCGCAAAAGTAGGTTTTTAACATATTTGTGAATAATTAATGAACGATTTGATTGACAGCAATGGTTCTTGAGGCAAAGTTGTGCATTATGAGGAGATCTATCAAATGATATGGATATTGTGTTGATATGTGAAACACCACGTGATTACAGAGCCATAAAACTCGTTAGCGCCAACTAGTGGCCGATTTCTTTCAAAATTCTTACAGACCTTAAGGTTCATGAGTCGAACGTACCCAGTGAGTTTCGTTCCGATCAACATCCGTTAACCCTTTCAAATAGGTGCTTAAAATTGTTTGGCCAATGGCGGCCATGTTTTTTGAGATATGCAAATGTCCTCATATGTACTTGTGCCCCTTCAGACCAAGACACTGCATACCAATTTTCAAGTCGATCGAGCCAACGGTTGCCTAGTTATAGCCATTTATGTGTTTTTTTCTATCTTATTGCGCCCCCAAGTGGCAGAGATGCGCAATTTTTTTTATTTGACCAAAGATTGAGCTCATACATATGTGTACCATGTTTGGTGAAGATATCTCATTCCGTTCTAGAGTTATAGTCAAAATAACACTTGGCTAACGTTAGCATAGACGCTTTTTGGCGTACTGTTTCGCGTAAGAATCGAAATTTCAACTTTTTTTTGATAATTATTAATATTGAGTGTCCAGAGAATATTTCTGCAGTGGTTTGGTTCCGACTGGTTGAAAATCCTAGGACTAGTTTGCAAAACTAGGTTTCGGATATAGATCGATTTTGTGAGAAAACGGTGCGTCGTAGAGCAAAAAATGCAGCTGTGCACTTTTGTTCGGGCTAACCCAAGGATTGCAACGATGCCATGTTTTTGAGTCTAGGGCTAACGGTTTACGACCTGCGTCCAAAAATGTCAAAAATTTTAGTTTTTTGCGCTGTAGCGCCCCCGTTAGGCCGATTGAGCCGGTTTTTTGTATCTGAGTAGCGAGCAAGACTACTACCTTTTGACCAAGTTTCAGCTCTCTAGGCCTTACGGTTTGGGCTGCACGTTCAGTTTTAAGGCGGAAAAATAATAATAATAATAAAAATCTTAACAATTACAATAGGGTTTCAGCACTGCGTGCTTGAACCCCTAATAATAAAAATCCTAACAATTACAATAGGGTTTCAGCACTGCGTGCTTGAACCCCTAATAATAATAATAACGCCAACGATTACAATAGGTGCCTACGCACCTTCGGTGCTTGGCCCCTAATAATAATAATAACGCCAACAAACACAATAGGTGCCTTCGCACCTTCGGTGCTTGGCCCCTAAATATAGCTGCAAGCAGCAATCACGGGGCCAAGCATTCCAGCGGCAACATCAGGAGCTAAGCATATGTAGCATCAGACCAAATGCAACAATGAATAATGAAATTAATAATTGCATGATTGTAATTGAAATGGCTGAAAATCGTTAATAAAAGTTCCACAGCGAGGAGCTAAGCATGGCATGGAGCATCAGACCAAATGCAACGAGTAAGAAAAGCAATTATTGGAAGAGTGTAATTGAAACAGCCAGTAAAACTCCAGTAAAATGATGCATTATCATTTTTGGAAAATAGTTGGCGCTGTAATCAAATCGCTTTGTTGTGTTCTGTGGGAGGTGACAATGTTGTGGGCAATTTCTTTCAAAATACTTACAGACCTTTAGGGCAATGAGTCGAACATGCCCACCGAGTTTCGTTCCGATCGACTTCCATTAACCTTGTCAAATAGGTGCTTAAAGTTGTTTGGCCAATGGCGGCCATGCTTTTTAAGATAAGTGAAATTCCCCATAGACACTTATGCCACATTGGGCCATACCAATTTTCAAGTTGATTGGATCAGCGGTTGCTTAGTTATAGCCATTTTAGTTTTTTTTTCATCCTGTAGCGCCACCAAGTGGCAGATATGGAAAAAAAAATAATTTGACTAAAGTTTTTATTCATGCATATGAGTTCTGAGTCTGGTGAAGATATCTCATTTTGTTCCCGAGTTATAGCCTTTTTCATAAAATTGGTCCACGAATTTGAATGTTTTGGGTCACCTGGTTTTTTGTTCAGTCTTGATCAAACCACTGCAGTAATATTCTCAGGACTCTCTAGATCAATAACTTTGAAAAAATATGTTGTATTTTGTCCTTTGGTTAGATAACATTTAAACAGGCTTAAAAAACTAAAGATTTCTGTTGTGAATGGCATTAAACTGCAAAAAAAAGGGGTAATATAATCACACATGCATTAGATCTGTATTTTCTCTAAACAATCATGCAAAATTTAACAGAGATTAGGTAAAAAAGAACAATGTAATATTTATAAAACTTCAAAACCCAGTGTTGAATAAAAAATTGCAATTATAACCACTAGATGTCACCGGAAGACCACTAATGAGCTCAGTAAAGACTAAAACATTACAGTTTATGGGCTTGTTGAGGGATTCATCTAGAAAAAATGTATATTACTATTATTTAATATTACTAAGCATTTCAGATCACATTGAGTCAAAGTTTACCAATTTATTCATACAGATATATCTAATGTTTATAATTATGCCAGATTATGATTGCAATGAAACCTGAAAAATGACATAGAAGCCCATAAAAACAGAAGACTTGCATTAGGTTTTATCACCCATCATTTATTTTAATTATCTATTATATATATATATATAACAAAATGTGTGCATCTGTGTGTGGGTTTAAGCATGCTTATTGAGTATTAATATACTAGTTTAAACATTTCATGTTTGTGTGTGTCTGTAATTCTGTTCTATTATTTTACTGTCAGCCATATCTAGGTTATTTAAAATCAGTGCAGTACTATTATCTAGGCTGTGAAATTATACATAAATTGCGTATGCTTCTTTGGAATGAAATTAAGACAACATATAACAGTTCTAAAGGTTAAAGAGACAGTGTTGTATGATAAATTGCATTTACGACCACTAGATGTCACTGGAAGACCACTAATGGGCTCACTAAAGACTAAAACATTACAGTTCATTGTCTCGATGATTGATTCATCTAGAAAAATATATATTACTATTATTTAATATTACTGTTCAAGCATTTAAGATCACATTGAGTGAAAGTTCAACAATTTATTCATACATGTATATCAAATGTTTACTATTATGTCAGAATATGAATGCAATGAAACCTGACATAGAATGTAAGAAAATAAGTCTTTCTGTGAGTTGTGTGTCACCTATAATTTATTTCAAATATCTACATACAACAAAATGTGTGGGCATGTACTTCTCTGTGTGTGTGTGTGTGTGTAATCATGCTTATTGATTATTCATATAATAGTTGAACCATTTCATTTCTGTGTGTGAGTGTCTGTGAGCCTATTCTCCATGTTAGACAATGGCACACACAAGTTTGGCTTAATTACAACAAAGCTTTGCAGAGATATAGCCTCAGACTCATTTTGTGAAGATGCCTGACATCTGAAGCAGCGCTGTACAAAAACGGTTTCGTCTATTGACACGAAATCCATAACTTTTTGTCAGCACGGTCTGAAGATGATCTGATTCAATTTTGGTGAAAATCAGACAAACAGTTGAGGATGAGTTTAAAAAAAAAGGTTTTCAACATGAATCAAAATGGCGGACAGGAAGTTTTGCTTAATATGACATAATTGGTATGTATGTTGTCGGCATGTCCCAAGGAACATTTTGAGACATGTTTCATGATAATAGGCTAATGCAATCAAAAGTTATTAGCATTATTGGAAATGTAATAATTAGCGGTTATTGATTGGTTTATTACTCTTGACCAATAGGTGGCGCTGTGACCAAAATGATGTGGCGTAGTCAATGTGATGTGACAATGTCACATATTAAGTTTTGTGTAAATATCTCCAACCTTTGCAGAGATACAGCCTCAGATGCAGTTTGGCATCTTTCCAGCAAATTCGTTGGTACGCTAATTGAAAACGGTTACGTGTATCGACACAAATTCCATAACTTTTTGCCAGCATGGTCTGAAGATGATCCAAATCAAATTTGGTGAAAATCTGAGCAACGGTCTAGGAGGAGTTCGAAAAAGTAGGTTTTCAACATGAATCAAAATGGCGGACAGGAAATTTTGCCAAAATTGACAAATGGGGTATCGGTGTTCTCGGCATGACCCAAGGAATCTATCAACATCAGCTTTGTTACAATAGGCTAATGTATGCAAAAGTTATTAGCATTTTTCGAAAAAATCATTATAACTATTGACCACAAGGTGGCGCTGCCCCCAATTTTTTTGTGTACATTCAGGGCATGGAGCCGGACATTTTTGTAATTATTTGCGATACGATACAGAACTTCATTCTTAAGATACAGCAATTTACAACTAAATTCAAAATGGCCGACGCCTAAAATGGCCGAATTGGGAAAATTTGGTATCATTCGACTCGGAATGATTCACTGAATCTAAAGTCACCACTTTTGTGATTTTTGGCAAAACCGTTCAGAAGTTATGAGCAAAAACATGCATTTTTCATATCTCCTGACCACTAGGGGGCACAGCGCCGAAACACTGCAGGTAGTCCCAGGGAATGGTTGTTATAAGACCCACCAAGATTGGTCTCAATAGGCCAAACCGTTGCGGAGATATAGCCTCACGTTCACGTTTGCGTGCTTTTCGAAGAATTCGTTCATGAGCTATTCGGAAACGGTTTGAGAAATCAACTTGAATTCCATAACTTTTTGCCAGCATGGTCTGAAGACTATCTGATTCAATTTTCGTGACAATGGGTGCAACGGCCTAGGACGAGTTCGAAAAAGTAGGTTTTACGAACAATTGACGATAGCGAAAAAACTAAACCTTGCGATTTTTGAATTTCGGTGTCCATTCGACTCGGCATGAGCCAAGGAATCACAGGAAAAAAGAATTTTCATTTTGTGGCTTACGGTTCAAGAGTTATTAGCATCAAGTTTTTGAAAGTTTAGACAATTGGTGGCGCTAGAGAGTTTGAGTTAGAGACTTCAAATTTGCTACGGTTAATGTTCAGACAGTCCTCTATTAGTGTGCCAAATTATACAACTTTCCCGCAATCGGTTCTATGGGCTACCATAGACTTGGGGTGGAAGAAGAAGAGGAAGAATAATAACCTTCGGTGCTTGGCCCCTAATAATAACGCCAACGATTACAATAGGTGCCTACGCACCTTCGGTGCTTGGCCCCTAATAATAATAAGAACCGGAACAAAAACAATAGGTGCCTCGCACCTTCGGTGCTTGGCCCCTAATAATAACGCCAACAAACACAATAGGTGCCTTCGCACCTTCGGTGCTTGGCCCCTAATTTACGGACAAACAGTAATAATTGAATGCATTGCTACACATGCAACAGATAGTGAATCAGTGTCCCTTGCAAACTGGAAGTTTGCAATTTTTGCAAAAACTGCCAATTTTAACATGCTTTGAACCAGCAGTGGAGGAACCAGCTGCTATAGCAGTGCAATAGGTCGTAGGTTAAAATCCCAGGTAACACACATACTGGTAAAAAATTTATAGCCTGAATGCACTGCAAGTCACTTTGAATAAAAGAGTCTTCTAAATGCATAAATGTAAATTTAACTATGACATCAGAACTATTCTAATAATTCACAGGGGGTTCCTTTAAGATTCACCTATTGGTTTTTTTTTATTTTTTTATATACACAATGTAAATTACACATCCATACTCAAAATACACATTTTGAAACAGTTATGCTAATTTTTGAAAACGTATGTTTTTATTAATGAATTAGATAAGAAGATTTGGACTAGAGGGCTGCATTGGGATTGAGTCCCGCCGGGTCCCGCCGGGTCCCGCCGGGTCCCGCCGGGTCCCGCCGGGTCCCGCGGGATCCAACGCAAATCTCGCGGGAGCGGGCGGTTTGAATTTTGGTGCGGGCGGGAATGGGCGGCTAAAAAAAACACGGAGGTTGCCTAGCGACATGATGGAGAAGATGTCAATAGATGATGTAGAAAAGAACCTAATGTTATTTATTAGTGTTGTTTTTTGAGCACAGCCCCTCGTTGCCATTTGTTAATTAGGTCAAGAGGCATGATGATGCCAGTGGTATTGAGCAGGCTGCCTAAGTTTGAATGTTTTTATTCTTATTTGTATTTTTCAAACAGAAAAGCTGCGACATTTGGCTAATAATTGTAAAACTGCTGTTTTTCATGTAGCCTAGTTTATCATATTATGTATATATTTTTTTTTGCAAAGCAGTCCATTTTTATGTGCAAAACGAAATTATATTTGAATGTATTATGTGTTTTGTCTTTTTTTATTATTATTTTTTTTTATATGCAGGCCAGGGAAACTAAACAAACAACCCCATGAATCTCTTTAATAATATCAATACAAATACGTGTTTTTTTTCTTCCCTGCGGGACAGGAGAAGACACAAAATCAATGTGCAGGAATAAATTGTCAGAGTTTTGCGGGTGCGGGCGGGAGTGGACATACCCCAGATAGCATACATATCCGGGCCTCATCTGGGCCAACTATGGCACATCTGGCTCAGTTCTGGCAGCGGCAGAGGTTATATGGGCCATCTCTGGCCCACACATATCAAGCCGGTTTTAGTTTGAGTTGTGGCATGCTGTTTCTGGGCCAGATCTGGCCCGTGTGCGACAAACCGGCTTTAATTTGAGTCGTGGCTTGCTGTGTGTGGGCCAGATCTGGCCCGTGTGCGACAAACCGGCTTTAATTTAAGTCGTGGCTTGCTGTGTGTGGGCCAGATCTGGCCCGTGTGCGACAAACCGGTTTTAGGTTGAGTTCTGGCTTGTTGTATGTGGGCCAGATATGGCTTATACCAGGTGACCAGATGTGCCATTTTCTGAAGACACATCCTAGCAGATCACCTTACTTTACCAGTCAGTGGTTCTAAAACTATTTTGAGTACTGGACGCCCATAATATTTCAGGACATGTAATATAAATACATACACACATTTATTTGACCTACACGGACCTGTTATGAAGCTGCAATGTTATTCGATTTTTTTACATTTTTGTACCATGTCCTCTGGTGTGACACCATGTCCTTTGAACTTTTTCGGAACCACTACAAATTTTTTATGCTTTGTTGTGCATTAATATGACACCCCTAAATTATATATATATTTTTTTATTAAAAAGTGCATGTTAAGCTACATAATCCTAGAAAATTTTGCAAATGTGTCTTGCTTGCCACTAATGACAGGTTAGCTTGGAATAGCAAGGTCATTAATTGACAGAAAAGGCTGAAATGTCCTTTGGTGTGATAAAAAAAAAAGTCCTCCATTGTGACACCTGTACTGTCACACCACAGGACAAAGTTTCTTTAAAAATCATTTTAAATAATTAAATAATATTTGTTTAACTCCTTTTTATACTTTTAAATGCAATAATTACATTCATTAAATTAAGCTCTAATCATCAAAAAAAAAATAATTATGAATCTTTAGAATAAATATATAATAATATATTTTTCATAAAAAAAAATTATATTCATGATATTCACATTTCTTATTCACAAGATATTCATGTCATGATATTCATGATATTCACAAGATGCACCTTATACACACACACACACACACACACACACATATATATATATATATATATATATATATATATATATATATATATATATATATATATACACACATACATACATATATGAGTGTTCGTAAAAGCAACAATACAAAATCTTAAACTATATAAGTGCCACTTTGTCCCACTATTATGTGCAGGCCTGGCATTTTGCACTGAGCTATAGAACTACAAAATGAATTTTAAATTAGCAATATCATCATTGAATGACATTTTGAATTATGTAGTGATCTAATTCTATCCACCAAGCAATTGTATGTGAATGTGTGAGACTTATGGTCATGGTTATAGGGAAATAACAAGAAGAACAAAGTGCAGTAAACGGTAAAACTGTTTGCACTACAAACCAGTACGTTCATAATTAAGACAATACATAATAACATGGTAAGATACAGCAGTTTGCAACAGTAAACAGCAAAACAAGCTGTTTGTACAGCCAATATAGCTGGAATGACACCGAACGCCAGACACATTACATTTACAAATAGCCGCGCCCCCTCTTACAGAAAAAAATAAGGGTCATATGTTTATTCATATGTTTATTTATGTAACGTAAGCGTGTGACTTTTAATTCGTGACGTGCTTTCATGGGTGTGCGCGCGGACCAGATGGAGTTGCCATGGAAACGGAGTGCAACCCTGCAAATGTCACGAGGAAACACCCGGTTTCTCGCTGATTTCACTGTTTTCAGGTGAGTTAAGTCCATAAAATCACACAAATATTACTTATAACTGTTGTTGACACTTCTCTTATTTGTATTTGACTCGCTTCTGTTGTTTATTAACTTTATAGGAATGGTTTATTGTCTTCGAAAAAGTCCGTTAGCATTTCTACCGTTTTCAGACGACGTATCGTCAGGTATGATAACTCTATTGTTCTCTTATTTATGAAAGTTTAGGCTTTTAATCAAATTTTCATCTGTAGATGATAGCTTTTGACTGTTTTGTTGGTAATCTTTCAATGGATGATTGGAAATTGCTTAATTTATTTAATCTTAACATTTACACTTTACTGTTTATCGATGACGTCACGTTATCAAGGAGCGCGATAATTGGCAGAAAACTAAAGTTGTTTTGATCTTTTATGGTAAACAAAACTGTTCTCCGATTTCAAGAGTGACAAAATAATAAACCTGGAACTGCAGACTAAATATTGTTGGCTCTGTGTCAAATTGCTTGTTTTGTTCCTAGATTCTTCAGTGCTGATGGCCTGCTGCATCCAGCAGAGTCGGAGTGAACCTACTGTAAGACAACATCTCCAAGATGCTATTGACCACAAGACTAGTACAGTAAGTCAAACCTCAAATATACAGTACACTAGTGTTCAAAAGCTTGAAGTTGATACAATTTGTAATAATTATCTTCTGCTCACCTCTGTAGTAATTATTTGATTGAAATATGTAAAAAGAGTAATATTGTGAAATATTATTACAATTTAAAATAGCTGTTTTCTATGTGAATACATTATAAACTAATTTATTCCTGTGATGTGCAGCTGTATTTTCAGCATCATTCCTCCAGTATTAAGTATTCAAACTTATTATCAGCGTTGAAACAGTTGTGCTGCTTCATTTTTTTTGTGGAAACCGTGATGCATTTTATTTTTCAGGATTCACAGATGAATACAAAGTTCAAAAGACCTGCATTTATTTATGCATTTAGCAGACGCTTTTATCCAAAGCGACTTACAGTGCATTCAGGCTATCAGTTTTTACATATCATGTGTTCCCAGGGAATCGAACCCCCAACCTTGCGCTTGCTTGCTAGCGCAGTGCTCTACCAGTTGAGCTACAGGAACACTATTTGAAACAGATGATTTTGAACAATTTGATGCATGTAACACTAACATTCAAATGTTTGGATTCTATGTAACAACGAATCCAACAAAAAAAATTCAGCACGTCTGTATTTTAACATTGATCATAATCAGAAATGTGCAGTAAATCATCATATTAGAATGATTTCTGAAGATGTGTCACTGAAGACTGGAGTAATGATGCTGAAAATTCAGCTTTGATCAAAGGAATAAATGACATTTTAACAATATTCACATAGAAAATAGTTGTTTTGAATTGTAATAGTCACAGTGTTACTATTTTACTGTAATTTGATTCAATAAATGGAGCCGTGGTGAGCCTAAGAGATTTTTTATAAAGGCATAAAATATCTTACAGACCCCAAGCTCTTAAATGGTTGTGTAAATTACAGTTATGATGTTCCTCCCAGTTAAATTTTATTAAAATGTATTAAATGTTACTCTGGCATATGTAGTCCATTCTATAGAGACTGTGTCTGTTCCCCCAAAACAGACAAAAAATTATATGTTTATTAAGGGATCTAGAAAAATTATTTCAGTTTAAAACTACTAGATTAAAACTAGTACTCAATGTACTCCATTGATGAAATAGTAAAAAGTGCACATTGCCTGAAATGATATGAACAGCAGCTATGCTAATCTTTCTCCCTTTGCCTTCCTGTTTCTGCAAATGTCCATCTCAGGGTTATTAGAAACTGCACAGCACAGGACTTGCAGGACTTGTGAGGACTTCAGATGATACCAGTACTCAAAAGACCTTAGATGATGGCAACTATAGATGGACATACAAACTACCGCCACTGCAAAAAAGGTAATGTCAATTTGAAAGAGCTGTGTCACAGTATCAAGGGCTCCCTTATCAGTTCTGCTTTCAGTACTGGAGAGTAAAAGATAATTTTTTTCTTATGTTTTTATTAGTACATATACGTTATCTTGCACATTTTATCTCCCCAACAGATTCTAATTTGAAAGAAGTTTATAATACATGTCGCTACTCCCAATTCAGAAGACTGAATCAGCCTGTGTATCTGAATGTTTCTCATACTCACTCCTCTCTGCTGCATCTGAATTTGGGATTTTCCTTAGCTGTCAGTTATAAACATCAAAATTAAAAGAAATAAACATTTGAAATGTATCAGTCTGTGTGTAATGAATAAATATTATACAAGTTTCACTTTTTGAATGGAATTAGTGAAATAAATCAACTTTTTGATGATATTCTAATTATATGACCAGCACCTGTATATCATTGCTCTTTTGTTGATTTTGATTGCCTCCATTGTCCTCATTTGTAAGTTGCTTTGGATAAAAGTGTCTGCTAAATGTAAATGTAATGTTAATGTGTATTTAACTATATTTATATTTATCTGTATTTTTTTATTTTGTAATAATGTAAATGAATTTGTTTTATATCTATACATGCAGTTGTATTCATGTATGTATATTTATTTGTCTAATTTTTATATTTTAATAAAGCAGTTTAGACTACATGAGTGTTTTCTTTATTCTGGATTAATTACATATTCTTTTGTGTCTAGAAAGGGTATCTAACCCAGAAGTCAGCCACAACTGGGACGGATCTGGGCCACATCTCAGAAATGGCGTGGTTAACATCTGGGCCAGGTGTCGCCCATGCCATTTGTGAGATGTGGCATGGATCTGGTACGGTTGTGGCTGACTTCTGTCAGACAAAACTGGGCCAGATCAGGCCCAGATGTCACCCACACCATTTCTGAGATGTGGCCCAGATCTGGTTCAGTTGTGGCTGACATATGTCAGCCAGACTCAGGTTGAGTCATCGCTGTCATTCCGCGCGGTATGTGGGCCAGAAGAATATGGGAGATGTGGGCCAGAACTGGGCCACATGTCATTTGCTATCTGGGACATATTGTGGGAGCGGGCGGGAGTGTAACATACATTGCGGGAGCGGGCGGTAATGGTCAGAAATTCGGCGGGAGCGGGATGAAGAAAACAGTCCCGCGCAGGGCTCTAATTTGGACTGCGAGTGTGTGCAGTTTACATTGTAGAACAAAACGTAACTGTATATTGTCAAGTTATGTTTACCATAGGCTTTATTTGTTCATAAATTGAAAAATTATAAAACCCCACCGGAAATTCTTGAAGGAACCCGTGGCAAATTACAATTCCTGGTTCTGACTTCATAGTTCCCGCACTCTATTGTGGTGGCGATGAATAGTGTATTACCTAATCAAATGCATATTTCCGTCTATGTGCCATAAACTGTTTGGATGAGGAACATGGTAGACTCTCCTGGCGATGGCACTACTCCATCTGCGTGCAGCTGCAGTTGGATCGATTTGGGTAAGAGCTTCTCAGACCCTACGTCGCTGGACAAACAGCCCTTCTGCAAGTAGCAGTCCTCTCATGATCTAAGAAATACACATTATTTTGACAGAATGGATGCAGAATAATGAATGAGACTTTCCTTTGCCTGACTCACCTCACTTCCTGTGTTGGGATAGAGACTGTGAAGTCTTCTCACATGCTGTGTAAGTTCTTCCTCGGTCATTTGTGTTTGCAGTTTTCGTATAGGAATTCCGAACAGTTTGGTTTTCCTATAAATAAATGAAGTCAAGCAACCAAGAATCTTGGCCATCTGCTTAACGGTGTGTCCTTGTTTCATTAGAAACTCTATTTGCTGCTTTGAAACATTAATGGAAGGTCTTCCACATATACCTAGAGCACATAAGGAAACAAAGAACAGTTGAACAACAATTAACAGACACTGCTGTCAATGAATGGATTAGCAATGAGTGAAACTGGAAATTTGTAAGTTAGCATGTAAGTGCACTTCATTGTAGTTGTAAAAAAGTTGTGTGAGTCCACACGCCCTGCACACACTGTGCATCCTCCATATCATTAAAGTAAAAAATGAAAGATTTTTTCCATGCATGTCAGCTTATAACCAAACAAAATGTTTTTATCTATGTTTATGTACGATACTATTTAAATAAATAATCCAATTAATTCATTTTAATTCCCATTTCGTTTCCAACTGGAGATATTTCCAAAAACTCCAATGGAAAGTTAATGGAACTTTTCCGCCCTTTTGCAACACTAGTTACCGGTATACACAAAAATGTAAAAGTGCTCAGAGATCAGCTTAATAAATAAATAAATACTGAAAACACCATAATGGATTTAAAAGCAATGGGCGATATATATATATATATATATATATATATATATATATATATATATATATATATATATATATATATATATATATTCGTCTTTATCGCCGTCTTGGTCCATTAATAAGGCATTTTCTTTCTCTGTGAATAAAACGCATAACGTGCGACTTAGCGGTTTAGGGTTAGTGCTCCATGTAAATGTTATCAATTAACAGAATGCACATTTTAATAACTAGAGAGAACAAAACTTTTACTCACCTGAGTATACACGCCCAGCAGAGTAGGCCTGGTCTTGATCTACAGTTTGCGCCAGCAAATTCCTCTTTAGGTCGATGAGCGAGTCTTTAAGTTCATTAGCTGTCTCTGTTCTTAACAGCCTGGCAACTCTTGAAAGATTTCTGAGACATGCCTCTATGGCATGTAGATGTTGTTGACCACAAAAGCCATTGTGGTACGCTCTTTCAATGGCATAACATTGCCTTTCAATTTGCCTCAAAACCTCCTCTGCCATTTTATTCACAGTTCATCCCAGTTCTGCAGCACGTAAAAACGTCACGCTCTTATTTGAATATTTATAAGCAGTCGTCATTAAATTATGCACATATCCAAAAAGGAATTCATGATATCTAAAATATCAATTTATACAAGTGATAATGCAATTTTAACATGTAACAATTAAGTTAAAGATATCAATAATTAAGTGTATTACTAGTTGTAATTTCATTTTTGATATGATAAACGCATTTCTGCATTTCTGATGACGTCATTTGTGATATCAAGAATACGTGTCGTTACTAGTGAAAATGTAATTGTTGATATCAAGAATTAAATTGTTGATATCAACAATTCAATTGTTGATATCATGAATCGACGTTGGTACTAGTAACCGTGTGATTACTGATATCAAAAATAAAGGTCTTTACTAGTAAGAATTGTATTTCTGATATGTGAAGTCGGAATTTCAACTAGAAAGAAAGCAATTCTTGATATCAACAATTACATTTGAATGGAAGCCTATGGTGACATTTAAATAGTGAAAATACAATTCCTGATATCAAGAATTAAAATTGTTACTAGTGGAAATTGAATTGTTGATATCAAAAATAGCAATTGTAACTAGTAGAAATATAACTCCTGATATGAAAAATGTACATTGTTACTAGTGAAAATTGAATTATTGATATCAAGAATTAACATTGTTACTAGTGGAAATTGAATTGTTGATATCAAAAATAGCAATTGTTACTAGTAGAAATCTAATTCCTGATATCAAGAATCAACATTTTAACTAGTGAAAATCGAAATGTTGATATCAAGAATTTACATTGTTACTAGTGACAATTAAATTGTTGATATCAAGAATTAAATTGTTGATATCAAGAATCGACGTCTGTACTAGTAACCACGTGATTACTGACATCAAAAATAAAGGAGATCATGAATATTAATGCGATTTTCCAACACCCCTCGTTCTAGCGTCAGCATTGGCCAAAGATGGCAGAAGAACTTCCACATGCAGAAACGGCTCCTCCTTTATTTATTTGTGTTGTTTTGAAACTTGAAAATTATATAACCGCTGGATTCATTTTTGTAAATTGATGCTGTTTCTTTTTTTTGGCCACCAAGTCCTTCGGATAATTAAAAGGAAAAATGAACAAGGCATTCATTTAGTTTTAAAAATAACTTCATGTCCTTTGTTCAGGGTTTTCTTTTTGGTTTTATTACACTTTCTTCTAATAGCCTACATCAAATAAAAAAAATACAACCAAAAGCAAAAATATAACAGGTAATAATGCATCATACAAACATTTTACTGGACTTTATTATTATTATTATTTGGAATATCGTTGGCTACATGAATGATAAATAAATTTACACTGTTATACAAGCTGTACACTCACTACTTTATATTGTAGCAAAGTGTCATTTCTTCAGTGTTGTCACATGAAAACGTACAATAAAATATTTACAAAAATGTGAGGGGTGTGTACTTCTGTGAGATACTGTATATTTAATCAAGATTGTTTTATTGGGGTAAATGATCTACAAGCATTAAACATATTTCTATGACACTAATAATGTTAAACTACTGTCGCTACACTACGGTTAACTTATACACATTTATTGCATTTATTTTCAATAAATAAATCCTAATTATCTGGCTCCCTCTCGTGGTAATCTATCTAAACGTAATATCATAGCCTTCATCTTCCACTTGAAATTGGCTGATAGTTTAGAATTTGATTTTGGCAGGGGCTATTTGAATACAGTGAATTATATTTACACTTAGTGAAAATAGCATATTTTATTAGCAATAGATTGTATTTACCCTATTTAATAATATGAGTATTTCTTACAGTAATAGTAGTTTGATGCTGTTTGTGCTACATAGTGCAAGTAGTGGCCAATATGTGCACCTCATTATTGTAGTAGGCTACATTATAAAACAGTATAGGCTACAATAATAACATATTGAGTGTAAATTACAATTTTTATTTACAAATGATTAAATCGACACCGCCCCTACAACTAGCCCTAGCATTACACAATATCCACGTTATTTTCCAGTTTTCGATAATTTCGTTGAGTTTTATTGAAAATATATGCCTTTCGATGTGATGGGGACGTGAAAAGGGTGAAGAAACAGATCGGCAGAAGGCGGAATCAAACCGGGTCCGTCACGTCAAAAAATCAATTGCTTCATGCTTTACCATCTGCACCACAGAACACACAACAAACCTAGTGTCTCTGTATATTATTCTTTAACACTACCACACGTTGGTAGGCGGGGTTACATAACCTGTGCCAAAATAAAAACAAAATAATTATAAAAAATAGCCTACAGGAGCGTATTATTTTCATGAGAGGGCAATCGAATGTGCCCATTCTCTGTTGGACTCTTTACCTTGTCCTCTATCCGCCATAAACATTCATAAAGGGTTGGACTCGGTTCATTGATATGCACATATCCAAAAAGGAATTAATGATATCTTAAATTACAATTTTTACTAGTGAAAAATGCAATTTTAACATGTAAGAATTAAGTTACTGATATCAAGAATTAAGTGTATTACTAGTTGTAATTTCATTGTTGATATGATAAACTTTTTTCTGCGAGTGATGATGTCATTGTTGATATCAAGAATACGTGTTGTTACTAGTGGAAATGTAATTGTTGATATCAAAAATTCAATTATTAATATCAACAATTAAATTGTTGTTATCAAGAATTAAATTGTTGATATCAACAATTCACATGTTTAAATGTTAAAACGGCGCCAAAACTATTACAGATATCAAAATGCATTTGTTACTAGTTACAATTCTAAATTCACATATCAGCTTTGTATTTCTTACTAGTAAAAATATAATTTTTGATATCAACAATGACATTTTTACTAGTAAAAATGTGAATTCTTGATATCAACAATTTAGTTGTTACTAGTTGAAATGTTAATTCTTGATATCAAAAATGTAATTGTTACTAGTGACACTGTTCATTTCTGATATCTGAAAATGTATTTCTGATATCAACAATTGGGAGGGTAATTTCTGATATCTAAAATGGCTTTCTTACTAGTAACAATTACATTCATGATATCAGAAATGAACATTGGCACTAGTGACTAGAGATGTTCCGATACCCTTTTTCTCTTCCCGATACCGATTCCGATACCTGGGCTCAGGGTATCGGCCGATACCGAGTACTGATCCGATACCTGGGTGTGTATCTGTATATACAGCTGTATATACTACTAGCCCTGTGTAAATTGCTAGAATTCTTTTTATGGTGTGCTTCAGACAGATCCCTCAATAAAACATGAACAAATACATGGTGAACTACTGTATTTATTACAGTATTTTTATTATCTAACATGAATTTGACAGTATTATTTATTTTCATATGCAAAAAAGAACTTCAAATGCAGCCAAAAATCTAACACCGCAAACTAAAAAAGGTATTTAAGTTTTACAATATAACTGTATAAAAAAACTGCAACAAATAAGTCTAGGAATATAAAAAAAGATCTATTAATCAGATAATCTCTTTACAACAAAACAAGTAAAAAACAAGCAACCATCTAGGCATAATTATTATTATTATAGAGACGTATTATTATTACTGTAGGCTACAACAGTAGCTTTATATATTGTCAATTTACTCATGTAAACCAAACATTTATTTTAATGGGCTGCCATGAAGATCTTTGAGTGTCTGTGTTTATGATATGACAGTATTCTCAAATGAAACGGTAAATTCTCATGAAGTGACGGTTTATGCGTTCGTGTCCTCATGACACACAGCAGAGACTACAAAACAGCGAGCTCTCGCGCATCTGTGCCAGTCACCCACAGAGATGTAGATTTTGCGGGAGTAATATTTAAATAGTATTTTGCAGTTTAATATTCACAGACACTAGTATATATTCGGCTACTGTCTGGAGCCCTGCGCTTTGACTTACACGGAAGCGACTGAACGCAGCTGCCGGTACTGAATATACTTGAGAGTCTGTAACTACCGGTACTACAGAGACATACTGCTAACCACTGATCTATAATATAGAAGCGGCTTCACTGTCTTTTGGCAGTTTAGAATGTGATGAGTGATCCAGTCATATATAGATCAGGGCTGCTAACGCGTTTTCATTTCTTCTTCGCTACTCTAAACAGGGGTTGCTTGTGGCAACACAGCACAACTTCCTGTGTTTTCAATGCATTTTGAGCAGCGAAGAAGAACCGTGCAGCAGTTAGGCAAAGCTTGCGGTCATAACTAGGTATTTTTTAAGAAAATGGTATCGGATCGGTATATGGGTTCATGTACTCGCCGATGCCGATGCCAGAATTTGTTGTGGTATCGGAGATATTTCCGATACTAGTATCGGAATCGGAACAACTCTACTAGTGACAATTAAATTGTTGATATCAACAATTCAATTGTTGATATCAACAATTCAATTGTTGATATCAAGAATAGACGTCTTTACTAGTAACCATGTGATTACTGATATCAAAAATAAAGGTCTTTACTAGTAAGAATTGTATTTCTGATATGTGAGATCGGAATTTCAACTAGTAAGAAAGCAATTCTTGATATCAACAATTCAATTTGAATGGAAGCCTATGGTGACATTTAACTAGTGAAAATACAATTCCTGATATCAAGAATTAACATTGTTACTAGTGGAAATTGAATTGTTGATATCAAAAATAGGAATTGTTACTAGTTGAAATCTAATTCCTGATATCAAAAATTAACATTGTTACTAGTGGAAATTGAATTGTTGATATCAAAAATTCTAATTGTTACTAGTGGAAATGTAATTGTTGATATCAAGAATTAACATTATTACTAGTAAAAATTGAATTGTTGATATCAAGAATACATATCCTGCGAATGAATAAAAGTTAATTTGGCTTGCCATAAAGCAGTTTTAAAAAACTGTGGTCATACAACTAAATATTAGTTTAGTGATTCACAGGATTGCTAAATCCCAGAAAAAAAATAATGTTTGTACAAAATAGTTTTGAGTTTGTACAGTCAAAGGTAGACACTGCTATTTTTTTGAACACACCCCTTTCAACTAATTGCCCAATTGCACAGCCTTAAGAGCGTGCATATCATGAATGCTGGGTCTTGTTTGTTTTCTGACAATCTACTGAACCTACTGGTAACTTGTTTGCCACGTAGCAATAAAAAATATACTAAAAACCTTGATTATTCTGGTTAGTCACATTGTACTGCTATTATTTTGAACAATACTGTATATATATATATTTTAGTGGTGGGCATAGATAATTCTTTTTAATCTAGATTAATCTCACTGTGATCTTGAAATTAATCTAGATTAAAATGGCTTATTCGAATTCTCCCGAAGGCATTCAGAATATGTGTTACCCAAATAAAATTGACAAACAGTAAGTCTTTGAGAAGGGGTTTATCAAGCAAGATGGTGCATTAGAAAAGGGTCTCATCTCCTGTTTCCAAAATGCATCACAAAGTGCTTGAAAAAGCTGTAAACTAATTCCACATTGCACAAGGTGCAAACAACATTACTCCTGTTTCACAAGTTTTTTTTTCAAGTTTGTAGGTGTCAAGGTACAGAAACCAAATAATTAAATGTAAAATAGCACTGCTTCACAGTATTCAATGTAAAAATGAAATATACAAGCAAACCTACATTTATTCAGACACCTTCAACATTTCTCACATTATTACAGTTTTGCTATATATATAAAAAATTATATCTGGTGTCTGTAGTTTTAACAGTCAAACCAAAAATTATTCAAAGTAATTCAGTCAAGAGCAGTGAGTGATTTTCATTTTCTTGGATTAACATTACAGCAGCCAGTAGCTAAATTAGGCGCGGTCACTTTAAGAGACGATGAACGCATCCAATATAATACACATCCCATTTTTTTCCTCACCTGTTTACTTACACTTAAGAAATAACTGAGTTTTTTCTAGCATAATTTCCAAGGTGGATATTTTGACATATTTTGTATGTATTTGTCGGCACAAGAGAAAAAAAAACTAATTCGATGTTCAAGTGTTTTGAGACGCCTTTCTCTGCGTGAGCCCTGAACACCGCGAGTACTGAATTGGGCTCTTGCATATCTTTTTGTTCGTTCAGGTGCAGGAGGGATGTTACAATGTTATATTATAATGTTATTGTTGTTTCACTTGCAGTTAATGCCGCGGTCCTGTGGCAGTGGAATGCACGACGGTATTACCCATTTTGGTTGTCTACCTACTGTACATTACTTTTTTTCCCAATGAAATTGTTCTGTGAATGTTGATGCTGTAATAAAAACATTTATTAGGAGCGTGTATGCAGGGATTTCATCAGTTATTCTTAACTAAAGCAAGCGGCTGCTGTGTGCATAGTTTTTATGGTTTGGTGGAATGCCAGCAAAAAGCTCTGCATTCATAATCTCTAAAATACATCTCAGCTCAGACATCTCACAAATCTCTGTCATCATACAATAAAAATATGCATAATGAATCTACATTTTCCCCTTACTTCAAAAGAATGCTTAGTTTGTGGCTCATTATTAGCCTATTATTAATAACGAAACAGGCTAAAACAATGGGATGACAAATTCTTTCATTGTAAAACAAAACAAAAAGTAAAAGACTTTGGATTTTCCCTTTCTTTAAAACTATAGTAGTTTGTGGTTTATTATTAGACTAGTAATTAAAACACATAAGCAATAAAATAGTACCATGGTAAAATTTCCGATTCAGGCATTTAAAGAGCTTACTTTTATTAATAATAACGAATAAGATGGATATTCGAACCAAAGGAAATAAGGTATTTACCCCCTTTTAAAACAAATGCTTAATTTGTGGTTCAATGTTTTATTTATTTTAAATGAAAACAGCAACAATAATGACAAACTTTCTTTATTAAAGGAAGAAATTAAACTTTCAAAAGGTGTGCTTTTGGATCAGTATCTCACATCAGTCTCATCATGCAACAAACCAATCCCTGTTATAGCCTAAATAGAAGCTCTGCATAGCTTGCACCTGTTAATGGTTTATATTCATTTTGCTCTTGTGCAATAGATGAATAACAATTTACTTGTTTTAGATTTTTTGTTTCGATATTTCTACTTTGCGGAGTACCATGAATCATTTTATTTTCCACTATCTTGCGCACACACACAAGTCATGTCCCGTGCCGCTCTCTGCTGCGTTAGATCTCGCGGGAGCAGGTCTGTAATCCACTGGCACTTGACTTGACAGTGCGTGTGCTACATCCTCTTTACAATCTCTAGATTATAAACACTGCATTCTGTCAGCAATGTAACGCAGCAGTAACGTATTAGACTTAACTGTAACAGACAGTAACAGTTCGACTTACCTGAAGAATATAAAGCACTTTATTTCATTTGTATCATTTTTATATTATATTCATCTATGTTTGTAATTTGATTTATTCACCTACAAAATCACCCCAATCATTGATTTTTATTTTTTTAATCCAAATAGAGCTGTACAAGTCATCTGGTGAATTTTTTTTGTCCATATCGCGATATACCTCGCTGAGAAAAATGATCACGATGTGAGTTTTTTTTCCAATATCGTGCTGCTCCACTAGTAAGTTTAGTCAAGCTCACAGACTCAGTAGCTTCTGTAGCATGAGCACAAACATGTAGTCCTCCATTGTTGTTGGTGTTAAATGACGTAGCGGTGTCTGACTATGGTCGAGATGTGGGGTGATGACATCATTGTTTTACAAAACATATGAATTGGCAGTACAGAAAAACACAAAGGTGTCATTTTCAGATTTATCCACATATCCACATATACCATACAAAATATTTACACATACAACTAAATGCGTCTCTGTGTGTTCGGGGCCTTACTGTGGTTGGTTTTTGTGTAGAACAGATGACTCAATGAAACGATTCCCAGGTATGTTGCGGTGATGTGGTTTCTCTCCAGTGTGCATTTTCTCATGTGTTTTCAGATTTGCTAACTGACTGAATCGCTTGTCACAGTGTGAACACTTAAAAGGTTTCTCTCCAGTGTGGATCTTCTCGTGTTTTCAGACTTCATATATTAGTGAATCTCTTGTCACAGTGTGAACACTTGTAAGGTTTCTCTCCAGTGTGGATCTTCTCGTGTGTTTTCAGATTTGATATATTAGTGAATCTCTTGTCACAGTGTGAACACTTGTAAGGTTTCTCTCCAGTGTGGATCCTTTCATGTGTTTTCAGATCTCTTGTCTGAATGAATCTCTTGTCACAGTGTGAACACTTGTAAGGTTTCTTTCCAGTGTGGATCACCTCGTGTGTTTTACGACTTACTGAACGACTGAATCTCCTGTCACATTGTGAACACTTGTAAGGTTTCTCTCCAGTGTGAATCCTCTCATGTTTTTTCAGACTTTCTGAAAGACTGAATTTCCTGAAACAGTGTGAACACTTGTAAGGTTTCTCTCCGGTGTGAATCCTCTCATGTTTTATCAGACTTGATGACACACTGAATCTCTTGTCACAGTGTGAACACTTGTAAGGTTTCTCTCCAGTGTGAATCCTCTCATGTGTTTTCAGATATGATGATTGACTGAATCTCTTGTCACAGTGTGAACACTTATAAGGTTTCTCTCCAGTGTGAATCCTCTCATGTGTTTTCAGATTTGATGACACACTGAATCTCTTGTCACAGTGAGAACACTTGTAAGGTTTCTCTCCAGTGTGGATCACCTCATGTGTTTTCAGAATTGATGACACACTGAATCTCTTGTCACAGTGAGAACACTTGTAAGGTTTCTCTCCAGTGTGAATCCACTCATGTTTTTTCAGACTTGCTGAAAGACTGAATTTCTCGTCACAGTGTGAACACTTATAAGGTTTCTCTCCAGTGTGGATCCTCTCATGTTTTTTCAGACTCGATGACACACTGAATCTCTTGTCACAGTGTGAACACTTATAAGGTTTCTCTCCAGTGTGGATCCTCTCATGTCTTTTCAAATGTGTTGACCAACTGAATCTCTTGTCACAATGTGAACACTTAAAAGGTTTCTCTCCAGTGTGAATCCTCTTATGGTTTTTCAGATCTGTTGTCTGACTGAATCTCTTGTCACAGTGTGAACACTTATAAGGTTTCTCTCCAGTGTGGATGCTCTCATGATTTTTCAGATCTCTTGACTGACTGAATCTCTTGTCACAGTGTGAACACTTATAAGGTTTCTCTCCAGTGTGCATTTTCTCATGTGTTTTCAGATTTGCTAACTGACTGAATCGCTTGTCACAGTGTGAACACTTAAAAGGTTTCTCTCCAGTGTGAATCCTCTCATGTATTTTCATATCTCTTGACCGGCTGAATCTCTTGTCACAGTGTGAACACTTAAAAGGTTTCTCTCCAGTGTGAATCCTCTCATGTATTTTCATATCTCTTGACTGACTGAATCTCTTGTCACAGTGTGAACACTTATAAGGTTTCTCTCCAGTGTGAATCCTCTCATGCGTTTTCAGACTTGATGAAACATAGAATCCCTTGTCACAGTGTGAACACTTGTAAGGTTTCTCTCCAGTGTGAATCCTCTCATGCGTTTTCAGACTTGATGAAACATAGAATCCCTTGTCACAGTGTGAACACTTATAAGGTTTCTCTCCAGTGTGAAATCTCTCATGTGTTTTCAGATTTGATGACACACTGAATCCCTTGTCACAGTGTGAACACTTATAAGGTTTCTCTCCAGTGTGGATCCTCTCATGTATTTTCAAATGTGTTGACAAAGTGAATTTCTTGTCACAATGTGAACACTTAAAAGGTTTCTCTCCAGTGTGGATCCTCTCATGTATTTTCAAATGTGGTGACAAAGTGAATTTCTTGTCACAATGTGAACACTTAAAAGGTTTCTCTCCAGTGTGAATCCTCTCATGGTTTTTCAGACTTGATGAGACATTGAAACTCTTGTCACAGTGTGAACACTTGTAAGGTTTCTCTCCAGTGTGAATCCTCTCATGCCGTTTTAATCTGCTTGCTGAACTAAAAGTCTTTTCACACCCAAAGCACACGTTATCTCTCACACCAGTATGTATTTTCTGATGTTCTTTTAAACTTTGTAGATGCAAAAAACTCTTACCACACAAATGACATGAATGTGGCTTCTCCTTTGCATGAACTTTTAAGTGTTTTTTCAGAAGTGAAGCCCATAAAAACATTTTACCGCATTGATCACATACATGCTGCTTCTCTACAGTGTGGATGTTCATGTGATCCTTAAGGTTTGATGATTGTGTGAAACTGTTCCCACGTTGGTCACAGGTGAGTGGTTTCTCTCCAGTATGAACTCTCATGTGACGATTAAGATTTGATTCATATGTGAACCTCTTTCCACACTGATTGCAGGTTAAAGATTTCTTAAATCCTTTTTTCTTTAAATCTGTCTGTTTGGTTTGACAGCAACTCAAAGGTTTTCCACCAGTTTTGACATTATTTTTCTCCTCAACTTCACTTGATTCTTCATTTTCCTCTTTTTCTTCAATGAACTCTGAAATAAAAGTAAAAATTATTTATTTTTGGTATATTGTTAAAAGCTGAGAGAACATCTGCAAATACACAATTTACTTTTCTTGCATTAGATTTACAGTCTTGTCTACTGTAATGTTAATGTAATGTCTTTGACTCATTTAATAGGGAGACCCGGTAAACATTTTTAAGCATCATTGTTCTTTTCGGTCCATTTGACCCCAGGGTCTTTAAGCTGTATAAAAAAATAAATATATACATTTTACTAGGGCTGTGATGGTAGCAGATTTTTACCACTTTACCACCATCACAGCCCTAGTAAAATGTATACATTTATATATTTTATACACACACACTGTGATGATGGGCTAGGTCTCTTACATCATCACTAGAGTGCCAGTCTAATGCTATTTTTAAGCATTGATGATAGTGTAGACTGTATGAGGAAAAATGGCGGAGGAAGGCAGTCGCTCGACAGGTGCTGCTGCACCCTTCCCAAAACAAACTGGGAGACCGCGAGATCATTTTTTTGTTAAGGGAATTTATGCATCTTGGAACTCACGCATCAAATACAGTGGAACGGAAAACTCATTGAATCTCTGGGTAATTCTATGTGTGATGTTTCTCCTACTGACTCAGCTGTGGGGAACTTGTGAACTCGAACGCCATACTTTGTTGCAGGCCACGGCGTTCGCAGACTTGGCCGTGCCAATGCCACTTGCTTCATGGTGCCAATACACCATATACTCAAACGTTTTAAATGATAGAAGAGCGTGTGCTCGTAGCGCGCTGTGCGAGCGGCGCTGCTCCAGACCGACGGTACCAGCGAGTCGGACTCGAGGATATTCTGTCTTTCTCTGCATGGTTCTGCTTCTATGTGGGGATATTCATCTAAACCCCGGGCCTATGGATCATCAAGATCGTGTGAACATTCTAAAATCAGCTGTTTCCGCTCATGTGGTGCAATCGCCGGCGTCGCTGACCCATATCCAAGACTCTAGCGTGGGAAAGCGAGGTAACCCCCTGACAAACGCCTTACTTAAACAGCAGCAAATGAAACTGTTTCAGACTGTGAATCATGCGAGCGTACTTTGGAACCCGAAAACAAAGCCGAAGGGTATTTTCGGAGGACACTTAAACATCCGCAGCATCGTTTCGAAGACTGAGCAAATTCAACATTTGTTGACAGATTCAAATCTGGATTATCTGTGCTTAACGGAAACTTGGTTAACTCCTAATACTCCCTCTTCTATAGTGAAAGTGTCGGGATACACCTTGTATAGACGTATACACCTTCAAATGACACAACTATTAAGTAAACCAACTCTTATAACAAGATCCTCTCAAACTTTAATAGATTTAATATTGACAAATAAACCCGAGAGAATAATTAAAACTTATAATTTAATTACAGGCATGTCTGATCACAATTTAACTCTAGTAGCTAGAAAATTGATAAAAACAAGGTGCAAGAATGAAAATCAAACGAATAGTAAAATGTATATCACATTCATTCCAAAGAAAGATTTACAACTGGTGGAAAAAGATTTAATACAAACAAAGTGGGCAGACATCCTGGAGAAAAAATCTTGTGAACAGGGCTGTCATGATCTTATGTTGGCTGTAAATGACATTTTAATCAAATATACAAAAAAGAATCAAAGAAAGCAAAACGAAATTTGCCATGGTTTAACAAAATTATTGAGGATATGATGAAAAAGCGAGATATGGCGCTAAAAAAATTTCTCAA
Source organism: Carassius gibelio (assembly GCF_023724105.1). Classification (NCBI taxonomy): domain Eukaryota; kingdom Metazoa; phylum Chordata; class Actinopteri; order Cypriniformes; family Cyprinidae; genus Carassius; species Carassius gibelio. The sequence continues at coordinate 40,680,576 of NC_068398.1, forward strand.
ATCAGGACTAACAACAGATCGATTCGCCTTTACAAATCAAAGAAATAAAGTTACAGCTGAGCTTAGAAAGGCCAAAGCCAGTTTTTTTCTTGAAATCATTAGAAATGCACAAGGTAATAGTAGATTAATATGGAAAACTATTGATAAACTGATTGGAAAGGAAAAGTCAAAATGTGAGAATATTTGTCTAAATATAGAGGGAAAAATTATTGATGACTCTTTTGCAATAGCAACAAATTTTAATGATTATTTTTTAAACAATGTCCAAAAAATGGCTCAGAATTTTCACATTGCTCACCCCCTTCTCACAATCAGTGACAAATCTGGTTTTAATCTTAGCTCAATAACTAAAACTAAAGTTGAAAAAATTATTACTGTGCTAAACAACAGCAAAGCAAAAGATATTTATGGACTTGATACTTCATTTCTTAAACAATATAAGGACATCTTCTCTGATCTGTTAACAATAATGATCAATCAATCGATTAGTGAGGGTATTTTTCCAGCAGCCTTAAAACCTGCGATTGTCACTCCAATATTTAAGTCTGGGAACAAACAAGACATGAACAATTATCGTCCAATAAGTATCCTCCCAGCTGCGTCAAAAGTGCTCGAGAAGACAGTGGCAGAGCAACTTACTACCCACTTTGAATCACAAGCTCTTTTAAATCCAATGCAATTTGGTTTCAGACGGAAATACTCAACAGACTCTGCCTGTTGTTACTTCCTGGAAACTATCAGGGCATATGTGGATCGGGGAAGGGTGGTGGGAGCAGTCTTCCTTGATCTGCGTAAAGCTTTTGATACTGTCAATCACCAGATACTTTACAGTAAATTAAATCAATACAGTCTCTCTGAGCACACCCAAAATTGGATAAGATCTTATTTGAGCGACCGACATCAGTGTGTGCAAGTGAATAACATCCAATCTGTGTTCAGAGCCACTTCGATGGGAGTGCCGCAAGGGTCTATTTTGGGACCCTTGCTTTTTAGCATCTATATAAATGACCTCCCTACAGTGTGTTCGGACGTTGATATAATCATGTACGCTGATGATACGGTTATCTTCACTTCTGGGGAAAATGAGCTGGAGGTTGCTGACAAATTATCAAAAGAGATGCAAAAAGTTGCACAATGGTTACATACGTTTTGTCTGACCTTAAACGTTGATAAAACGGTCTCAATGTTTTTTTCAAATAAACGTAAATTACAAGTAACTCAAGAAATTCAAGTAAATGGACAAACAATTAAAAATGTAAATGAAACAAAATATTTAGGTCTAATACTCGATTCGAACCTTGGTTTTAAAAGTCACATAAAAAATCTTAGTAATAAATTGAAATTTAATTTGATGAACTATAAACATATTAGAAATTCATTAACTACGGAAGCCTCAAATATATACCTCAACACTATGATTGTCCCACATCTTCTGTATTGCATGTCTAGTTGGTCTCAGGCATGTAAAACATCGTTAAAATTACTTGAATCATTATATAAAAGGGCCATAAAAATCCATGATAAAAAGCCTCGCCAGTGCCATCACTGTAAAGTACAAAGTAAATATAACATTTTGAGTTTTGAAAACCTCATTAAATATAATCAAATTTCTGCTTTATTTAAAATTATCCACAACATTCAGAAATTTTGTCACATTAAATTCGGAGAGAATTTCTAGAGCCACACGGTCGACAGTCAGAGGAGAGTGCAGTGTTCCAAAACGTAGAAACACATATGGTCAACAATCATTCTTTTATAAAGCAGCGAACCTTTGGAATATTCTTCCAAATGAGATTATCTCATGCACAAACTATAGTACATTTACACGCCTGTCCAAACAGTGGTTATTATTAAAGCAAACCTGTATGCACTGAATTGACTGTGATATGGGCGATGTAAATTCTGAGTGAGTGAGTAAGTGAGTGAGTGAGTGAGTGATAGATTCCTGAAGTGGAGTGTGTTTTTATGATGTGAGTAAAGTAATGATTTTATGTATTGTTCTGTATATGTTTTATGAACTTTTGTACGTAGGGCCTATAACATCTACATGTCCAGGGACTGCGGGTGGAAATTAGCATTTTTTGCTATAACCTGGCACATGACATCTCTTCTTTTTTAGACTAATGTTTTTTCTGTGCATTGTCCCTGATCAAATAAAATAAATTCAAAAAATTCATTCTGAATTTACTTGGTGTGTTAATAATTTATTGTATATTGTGTGTTGGCAATGTATATGAGGAGGGACAGTACCAACATCAAAGGTGCAATGTGTTAGTGTTGAAAGACAATAGAGAGTCATTGTTTGCTTTAAATTATTTCTTTATTGTGTGAGTTTACATTTTATAGCACATGTTAGATCTTGCCTGTTTGATCTAATGTTTTGGTGGTGGGTTCGGGTAGTGCGCATATCCAGAATGTACAAACATTTGAACGTGTTTGAGGTGAGACATGCTGTCCAGTTTGATGGATGTACCACTAGGCATTGTTTAGTGCCAGTTTGGCTGCTCTCAGCATTATTGCTTTTGTTTGAAGCACCAGTGTATGTATGATTCCATAAGTGTTTCTTTTTTTTCGTGTGTGTGTTCTTTTTGCACTTTGAGGATTGCTCCTTGTACAATGCAGCTTCAGAAATAAATCACAACTGCCATTTGGAAAATCACTCCCTTGTACTGAGCCTTCCTAACTTCTCCCAGGCCTCTTGGCAATTCTCTACATGACACATTGTGGCAGCGGTACCTCCAGGCCAATAGGAGGCTAGTACATGGGGAGGCTGCATGTTTAGTTGTGCAACAAACCTTTTTTTTTTTTTCAAGAGGAGTGGCAGGAACAAAAATGCCACCAAAGAAGCAAGATGCAGCAAAGGCAAGAGACAAGTCTAATGTTCCAGATGAGTCCGTGTTAACATGCACGGTTCCAGACCAACGTTAAGTTGTAGCTGGGAGTTCAGCTGACCAACTTACGGATATGATGCAAACATTTTTACAAAAGCAACATCAAAGAGAAGAGCGCTTGGAAAGAGAGGCGCAGCGCCAAGTGCATAAATGACAGGTGCTGCACCATCAGTTTTCACAGCTGCAGTCTGAAGTTCATCAAGACCAACAACGACAGTCACTGGCAGGGGTGTCAGGACCTGCAACTACGTCAGCAGATACGGGCGGTGCATCGGCCTTCAACCATTCATTCAAGGCGACTACCCTTACAAGACGATGACTTTGCTTCAGGAGGTGAGAATCTAACCGAGGCACAAGGACCGGCAATATCATGTTTACAGACTCAGAGAATGCTTCCTTGGACCCATGAGGAGGACATAGAACACTATTTAACAACTTTTGAACGTATTGCTCATGCATGCAGATGGCCAAGGCAAGACTGGGTGTTGCATTTGTTACCTCTCCTAACTGGTAAAGCGAGAGCAGCTTATGTGGCAATGGAGCCGGGTGATTCACTAAACTATGGCTTGGTCAAACAGGCTATTCTTGACAAGTTTGAAATAAATGTGGAAATGTATGGACAGCGTTTTAGAGCATACAATGCTCAGGAGCTGCAAGTAAGATTAAGAGACTTATATGAGAAATGGATGAATCCTAAGAGGCGGACAAAGGAGGAGATCGGTGACCAGATTGTGCTAGAATAGTTCCTCAAATTACTCAATCCAGAGACAAGAACATGGATGAGACAGAATAACCCTACCTCATCTAAACAAGCAGCAGAGATGGCTGAGGCCTTTATGGCTGCTAGACAATCTTTGTATCAACCATGACGATGGCGATCCTATAACAACAGCTCAACCCGTAAGTCTGGGGATGGTTGGGATGATGGTCTGAGTAATTTTGGTTTTAATACCGGGGTATCGTCACAGATCTGTTGTGGTACTAACAGTGGTAAGCAGCAGGGGGCAGTTAATCAGTATTAGGGTAAAGCGGTGATTATTTGTCATGGATGTGGCCAACCAGGGCATAAGAAAGCAGATTGCCCTTTATAGAAGGTTACGAATAGCCGCCTTTGTTATGTGCCGAGGTCCTCTCTAGGGTTAAAGGAGGTTGAGTCGAACACAGACACGGTAAATGATGTAAAGATCGGGGCTTATTATTTGTTAGTTGGTGTAATGGACCAGGCGCCCTATCCAATTATTTTAGGTAGAGATCTGCCTGTGCTTGTAGATCTTTTGCAGAATGACAGGGAGATAGTTGAAGTCAGGATGGTAACAAGAGCCCAGGCTAAGCGTGATAAGACCTGTGAACAGCTACTGCAAGAGTTACCTTTTGGTGGGGGTCCTAGAACTAGGAAATCTAGACGTGAGAGGCGTCAGAACAAAGTTGAGAGTACAGAAATGATCGAAAGATTGCCTGAACCTAATGCAGATTATGTTGAATGCATTCCTCATGATATAGTGGAACTTCAAAGGCAAGATAAAACCCTGAAACCCTTGTTTGAGAAGGTGACCGTATATGGACGTAATGGATTTTTGTAAGTCTTTTCCAGAGTGTCAGCTGGTGAGTCCAGCTAGAAAGGGCGAGAGCGCCTCTTGTGAGTCTCTCTATTATTGACATTCCATTTTCGCGCATTGCTATGGATATAGTAGGTCCTTTAGAAAAGAATAGAACAGGAAATCAGTATATTCTGGTTGTTGCAGATTATGCTACTATATATCCAGATGTTTTCCTCTTAAAAACAAAAAGACGAGACAAATTGTCAATGCCCTTGTTCAGCTCTTTTCACGGGTAGGCTTACCCAAAGAGATAATTACAGATCAGGGAACCAATTTTACATTCAGACGAATTAAGCAAGTGTATTCAATGTTGCGTACACATCCTATTAAGACCATTCCTTATCATCCTCAGACTGACAGTATGGTAGAAAGGTTCAATCAGACATTGAAATCAATGTTGCACAAGTTTGTGTCTGACACAGGGGCAGACTGGGACCAATGGTCGCCATACTTGATGTTTGCCTATCGAGAAGTTCCACAATCGTCTACAGGCTACTCACCCTTTGAGCTGCTCTATGGACGTCAGGTTTGTGGACCTTTGGATGTCTTAAAGGAAGCCTGGGAAGGAGACAATGCAAGTGAACAAACGAATATCTTATCGTATGTCATTAAGATGAGGAAGAAGATGGACTCGATGGCAGAGTTGGTAAGAGATAACATGACTAAAGCACAACAACATCAAAAACAATGGTACGATCAGTCAAGCAGGAAGAGAACATTAAGTCCAGGTCAAAAGGTGTTACTGCTCCTTCCCACATCTGACAGTTCATTACTGGCCAAGTGGCAGGGGCCGTATGAAGTCTTGCGGAAACTAAGTGCTACTAATTATGAGATCTCTCTACCAGATCGCAGGAAGAAGTCTCAAGTTTTTCATATTAACCTCTTAATACCGTGGCATGAGAGAAGAGGCTCATGGTCTGAGCAGTTGTGGGCAAGAAAGGTGGAGGAATAGGAGGAACTGGAGGAGCAATACTTCCCGGTTGATCAAAAGTCAAATAACTGTTCCATCAGTGAATCATCTTACACCTAAACAGCAGAAAGAGTTCCTGAAATCAGTACCAAAAAATCTTTTCAGTGATCAGCCTGGAAAAAAACGATCTTTTACAGCATGATATTCACCTTCTGCCAACAGATCCCATTAGGCAGGCCCATTGTAGAATGCCCGCCCGCCTGATTCCCGCTTTGAAAGAGGAATTGAAAGTGATGCTTGATTTAGACATCATAGAACCATCGAGGAGCGAATGCTGTAGTCCAGTGGTGCTAGTACCAAAAAAGGATGGTTTACTCAGGTTCTGTGTGGATTTCTCGAAGCTTAATGCAGTATCTGCTTTTGATCCATACCCAATGCCAAGAGTTGATGTGCAATTTGAACGACTGGGCAAAGCTAAGTATTAAGCAACTCTTGACTTATGCAAAGGATATTGGCAAGTGCCATTGGCTGACTCTGCTAAAGAACTGACTGCTTTCCATTTTCCTTTAAATTTATGCCTTTTGGCCTGCAGGGAGCGGCAGCAACTTTTCAGTGCTTGGTGGATCAGGTGCTGAGAGGAGTGGACAGTTTTGCAGCAGCTTATATCGATGACATAGTCATTTACAGTGATTCGTGGGAAGAACATCTGGAACATCTTGCTCAAGTGTTCGAAAAGATCCATCACACAGGTCTGGTTGTCAATGCCAAAAAGTGCCAGATTGCCAAGCAGGAGTTCTCTTATTTGGGCTACGTCGTGGGTGGAGGATCAATCAGGCCTCAAGCGGATAAAGTGCAATCTATCTTGTTGTGTGTACCCCCAACGACGAAGAAGAGCGTTCGATCATTTCTGGGCTTGGTGGGCTGGTATAGGAGATTTGTTCCAAATTTTGCCAGCAGAGCTGCAGTATTAACGAATCTCACAAGGACGAGTAGTCCCATAAAGGTCAAGTGGACCCCAGAGTGTGAGCAAGCTTTTCAAAATGGAGGGAAACATGAGTGCTATGAGGTGTTAATGTTTAATATTAGTTTTTGTGGTGTTATATTACGCATGTTTGTATCCTGGTTACTATATGTCAGAAGTGAGTTAATGAACTGCAGTTAAGTTATTTATGTATTAATGTTAGCTGTGGAAGTTTGTGATGAGTGCTACAGGTAAAGGGTTCTACCTTGTGATAATGGTTTGTCCCAATAGAGTTTGGGCGGGAAAACTGACTATTTAAACAATGGATCGAGCAGGCTGATGGTTGAATCCTTTAAAAGGATGCAAACGTTTGAACGTGTTTGAGGTGAGACATGCTTTCCAGTTTGGTGGATGTACCACTAGGCATTGTTTAGTGCCAGTTTGGCTGCTCTCAGCATTTTTGCTTTTGTTTGTAGCACCAGTGTATTTATGATTCCATAAGTGTTCTTTTTGCACTTTAAGAACTACTCCATGTACATTGCAGCTTCAGAAATAAATCACAACTGCCATTTTGAAAATCACTCCCTTGTACTGAGCCTTCCTAACTTCTCCCAGGCCTCTTGGCAATTCTCTACATGACACACACACACATACATACGTACATATATATATATATAAAGAGAAGTATAAAGAACTAGAGACCCATACTTGAGTAAAAGTACAAGTGCTCTATCAAAAAAGTGACTTGAGTAGAAGTTGAAGTGATCTTTAAGCACCACACTTAAGTAGAAGTACTAAAGTATTCAAAATTTTTTGTACTTAAGTATTGCAAGTAGTCTATTTTAAAATGTACTAAAGTACTGAAAGTAAAAAGTAGAAGCATTATGTTATGTAGCTATTAAAGAAAGTCGTCAAAAGTTTGAACATATTGTTTTTACTATTTCAAATGATTAACCTAAAGGACAAATCACAATTCCTTTGACTGTAACTTCTTGTAAACAAAAAATGGTTACTAGGGTTAGTTAGCCCAATTTGCAAAATTATGTCATTAATAACTTACCCTCATGTTGTTTCAAACCCGTAAGACATCAGAGGGTCATTTAGAATTTTTTGAAGCATCGAAAATACATTTTGGTCCAAAAATAGCGAAAACTACGACTTTATTCAGCATTGTCTTCTCTTCCGTGTCTGTTGTAAGACAGTTAAAAACAAAGCAGTTTGTGATATCTGGTTCGCGAACGAATCATTCGATGTAACCGGATCTTTTTGAAACAGTCCACCAAATCGAATTGAATCGTTTTAAACAGTTCGCGTCTCCAATACGCATTAATCCACAGATGAATTAAGCTGTTAACTTGTTTAATGTGTCTGACACTCCCTCTGAGTTAAAACAAACCAATATCCCGGAGTAATTCATTGACTCAAAAAGTACACTGACTGAACTGCTGTGAAGAGAGAACTGAAGATGAACACTGAGCCGAGCCAGATAATGACTCGTTCACGAGTCAAGAACCGTTTCTGTCAGACGCGTCCGATTCGTGAACCGAGGAGCTGATGATACTGCGCATGTGTGATTTAGCGTGAAGCAAACCGACACGCAGAGCGTCTGAACAGAACTGATTCTTTTGGTGATTGATTCTGAACTGATTCTAATGTTATGAGCCCATGTGCAGTCAACGCCAATGACGGCATTGCATCGAGCGCAAAAGAATCGGTGAACTGTTTTCTTCAACTGGTTTATTGAATCGAACTGTCAGAAAGAACTAACGTTACTGTTCATCCGAGAACCGATGCAACCGGTTCTTGATTCGTGAACAAGTCATTATCTGGCTCGGCTCTGTGTTCATTTCTCTCTTCACAGCAGTTCAGTCAGCATGTGCAGTCTTCTTAATCGCTTGTTTCGCTCAATGATGTGGCAGCTTCATCAAATCTGCCATCTACAGTTCTGGCAGTGGTTTGTAATGGAATGATTCGTAACATTATTATAATTGTAACGAGTAACGATGCAGCACATAAAAAAAATATCGGAGTAAAAGTATTAAACTCAGCGAAAATATGTACCAAAGTAAAAGTGGAAGTAGGAGGAAAAAATAATCTAGTAAAGTACAGATACCGCCTTTTAGTACTTAACTACAGTAGTGAAGTAGTTCTACTTCGTTACTATACATCTCTGTATATATATAAACAAAATTATAAAAGCAACACTTTAGGTTTTGCCCCCATTTTTCATGAGCTGAACTCAATGATCTAAGTCTTTTCCTGTGTACACAAAAGGCCTATTTCACTTAAACATTGTTCACAAATCTGTTTTAATTGGTGTTAGTGAGCACTTCACCTCTGCCGAGATAATCCATCCACCTCACAAGTGTGGCATAGCAAGATTCCGATTAGACAGCATGTTAATTGTGGCCTGTGTAATGTTGGTCCACTCCTCTTCAATGGCTGTGCGAAGTTACTGGATATTGTCAGGAACTTTAACAAGTTCCATTCAAAAGATCCATCCAATCCAGAGCATTCCAAACATGCTCAATAGGGGACATCTCCAGTCAGTATGCTGGCCAGTATGTTTTCAGCTTCCAGGAATTGAGTTCAGATCCTTGCAACATGGGGCCGTGCATTATCATGCTGCAACATGAGGTGATGGTTGTGGATGAATGGCACAACATTGGGCCTAAGTATCTCATCAAGGTATCTCTTTGCATTCAATATGCCATCAATAAAATTCTCCTGTGTTCGTTGACCATAACATAGGTTCTTTGGTTGTGCAACGCGACTGTTGCAGCAGCTGTCCGGGTGGCTGGTCTTGGATGATCTTGGAGGTGAAGATGCTGGATATGGTGGTCCTGGGCTGGTGTGGTTACACGTGGTCTGCGGTTGTGAGGCCGGTTGTATGTACTGCCCAATTCTCTGAAACTCCTTTTGGAGACGGCTCATAGTAGAGAAATTAACATTTAATTCATGGGCAACAGCTCTGGTGGACATTCCTGTAGTCAGCATGTCAATTGCATGCTCCCTTAAAACTTGCAACATCTGTGGCATTGTGCTGTGTGATAAAACTGCACATTTTAGAGTGGCCTTTTATTGTTGCCAGCCTAAGCTCTGTGCAATAATCATGCTGTCTAATCAGCATCTTGATATGCCACACCTGTGAGGTGGATGGATTATGCTCACTAACACAGTTTTAGGCCTTTGTGTACATTGAAAAAGTATTATATCTTTGAGATCAGCTCAAGAAAAACGGGGGAAGTGTGTGTATATATATATATATATATATATATATATATATATATGTATATGTATATATATATATATATATATATATATATATATATATATATATATATATATATATATATATATATATATATTTATTTTTTTATTTTATTTTTTGAGATACTGAATTTGGGATTTTCCTTAGTTTTTTCAGTTATAATCATCAAAATTAAAAGAAATAAACATTTGAAATATAGGAGTCTGTGTAATGAATGATTATAATATACATGTTTCACTTTTTGAATGGAATGAGTGAATTAAATAAACTTTTTGATGATATTCTAATTATATGACCAGCACCTGTATGTATATGCACATACATACATATATATTTGGGATGTCAATTTTACATTTGTACAATAAAGGTAACTTACTGAAAAAGTGTAGGTGCTTAAAGTGCTTCACTGAGCATCATTCAACTAAAAACATCTCAAGATAAATTAAAAAGAAACCCTAAAATATAGCTGCAAGCAGCGATGTCAGGCCCGATCTGTCAGTGCAAACGCCACCCCGGTGGCATCAGGAAAACTGTGCGGACACATACACAGTAACCCTTTAGCACAGGGGTGTCCAACTCTGTTAATGGCAATCGACTTTCCAGCAAAGTTTAGCTCCTACCTTAAATCAAACACACCTGAAGCAACTAACTCTGGTCTTCCTGATCACTTAAAAATTAAAGGTAGGTGTGACTGATTAGAGTTGGAGCAGAACAATCGATCGCCAGGAACAGGATTGGGCAATTCTGTTCAGTTTGAATCTAAGGAATACAGCCAGAGCCGCTGCTGGCTAAATGGGTGCCCTAAGCATGATTGTATTGTTGTGCTCCCTTCCTCAAATATGAAGAAGAAAAAAAAAACACCTATGGGGTGAAAGGTTGTGGCGTAGTGGTTAGAGAGTTTGATTCCTAACCCTAGGGTTGTGGGTTCGAGTCTCGGTCCGGCAATACCGTGACTTAGGTGCCCTTGAGCAAGGCACTGAACCCCCAACTGCTGCCCAAGCACCACAGCATAAATGGCTTCCCAATGCTCCAGGTGTGTGTTCAAGGTTTGTGCATGTGTCTGTGTGTGTGTGTGTGTGTGTGTGTGGGTCTGTGTTTTTGATAGAACTTTAATAAAATAAAAAAGTAAAAAAAAAAAAAAAATGAATAAATTGTATTATTTACAAATTACAATTCTATATATTTTTTAATTATATATATAACTTTATTATGACTCTAATTTATTTTATAGTCTCAAGCCTTCACAAATCATGCAAAAGAAAATTAAGTAATGAGTGATTCCACATTTTCTGTCCACAAGGGGTGTAATGAACAAAATAGATCGAATAATACCCAGTTTTTGTAATTTTTCCTTTTTTTTCCACTATTTTGTTTAAGATAGATGTAAGAAATAATAAAGTTAATTTTATCACACTAAGCCTTGGCATTATCATGTAATGAGACTTTTTTTTATTTCCGTCGCCAGAAATTGCGGATGTCAGGGTGGGACATTCAGTCCATCTGGATTTTTCCTAAGTCATTTCTTTTATTTGTTCTAATAAAATCCTGAATTTTGGTGCATAACATTTATTTTGGTGTGTCTTCCACAAAATACTACTACTAACACTGCAAGTATAATTCCCTTAATCCACCACGATGCAATGGAAACATTTACTAACGTTCGTTACACCTTCTGTCCAAGCAATTACGAACGTTAAACTATGATTCTAAAGAAAACCGAGATATAATTTTCCCATGTAATTATATGAGTAGCAAAACGATAAAAACATCTTGTGATACTCAGCTATATATCTCAACGAGTCCAGATGAAACTTCTCAATTATCTAAGCTAACAGAGTGTGTTAAAAATGTAAAAGATTGGATGACAAATAATTTTCTCCAATTAAACTCTGATAAGACAGAGGTATTAGTTATTGGACCAAAAAACACTACACAGAATCTTGTAGATTACAATCTGCATCTAGACGGATGTACTGTTACTTCCTCTACAGTCAGAAATCTGGGTGTTATATTAGACAGCAATTTGTCTTTTGAAAATCATATTTCCCATGTTACAAAAACTGCATTCTTCCATCTTAGAAACATTGCCAAGCTACGAAACATGTTATCTGTTTCTGATGCAGAAAAGCTAGTTCATGCATTCATGACCTCTAGACTGGACTATTGTAATGCACTTCTAGGTGGTTGTCCTGCTTCGTCAATAAACAAGCTACAGGTAGTCCAAAATGCAGCAGCTAGAGTCCTTACGAGGTCAAGAAAATATGATCATATTACCCCAATTTTACAGTCTCTGCACTGGCTACCTATTAAGTTCCGTATCAGTTACAAATTATCATTACTTACCTATAAGTCCCTAAATGGTTTAGCTCCAGCGTACCTAACTAGCCTTCTACCACGTTACAACCCATCACGCACCCTAAGGTCACAAAACGCAAAGTCCACTAAAGGAGGTAGAGCTTTCTCACATTTGGCTCCCAAACTCTGGAATAGCCTTCCTGATAATGTTCGGGGTTCAGACACACTCTCTCTGTTTAAATCTAGATTAAAACACATCTCTTTCGCCAAGCATACGAATAATGTATCTTTTAAATTGTGAGTGTAGTTGCATCTGATCAAATGTGCATTTTTACTCATTAGCTTGTGTTAAACTAGTTTTACTTTGTTGGATCAGCAGCTATGCTAAAGATGTCTCTATTTTGTTTCTATGTTTTGCCACGGGATGTAACTAGGATTTACACAAGCTCCAGTCTGGATCCAGAACACCTGAGAAGAGATGATGCTGACCCTCAGAGGACCCCAGATGATGCTAACCGTGAATCAACAAACAGAACTAACAAATATGGTTACAAGTGTGACTGCATCATATAATAATTATTAATTAGTAATAATATTAATAATGTTCATCGTCTGACTGACTACGTCTTGTATTAATTTTTCTAAAAATCCTGTCATACTTGCACAAATTGAGTCACCACTTACAAGCTACTACAAATTATTGTAGAAACATAATTTTCTGTAAAGTTGCTTTGTAACGATTTGCATTGTAAAAAGCGCTATACAAAGAAACTTGAATTGAATTTAATAGTTTTATTTTAAGATTAGATTATATACTGTGAAATAACATGAACATTAATATTTTTAATGATAGGATTAACTAACATAAAAAAAAGATTAATAAAATATCTGAATAATAGATTGTTCATTGTTACTTAATATTAGGTAACGCATTAATGTAAAACAAAGAGAGCTCATTATAAATTGTTGCCAACACTTTTGATGATTTAAATGCTCTATACACGTTTCTACAACCAATATTTAAAAGTAATCCTATAGCTCCATCTGGTGGTGGCCATGATTGGTATTACACACTGTATGTTTCGTGTCGCCATCTGAACCAGTTAGAATGAGGTGCACTTAAATGGAGTGCGAGAACAGGACAGATTAGGGATATGCCTATGCAAGGCCAGGTTTACAAGCTCTATCTGTTATGCAAGCCCATGTTAATGGATCAGAGCATTCACACTGCACACGGTAAAAGATGTGAAGCGAAAAGAATGAATATCTAGCGCATGAGCATAGAGAGTTGTGAGTACACAGGACACAGTTTGAGTGCGCACTCTCTTCAAGCGAGAGCAGCATGTATCGGAGCACGTGTGTCTGATGATTAATGATACTGCGATGATTAAAGTGACGTTAACTCGCTCTCTCTCTCTGTGTCTGTCAGGCAGACCCTCAACCACCCCAGACCTCCCCCTCCCTTCCCTCACACAGAGTGAGATCAGATGTGTGACACTTTTTTTTTATTTTGTGTTATCCATACAGTGTTGTAAAGTCGTGAAACTATGCATACTTCCTCAGAAGGACTTTTTCTCTATATGAAAAAATGCATTTTATGATGAACGCGGTTTGCAGTACACGGGACACGCCATTTCCGCATCTGCGCACTCACCCACTCTCACTCTCACCTCCAGTTTGCAGCTGAATACAAATTGTCAACATAATATACAACTAGGCTATATCTGGCCAAATACATCGGCGCAGTCCCGCGCAGAGAAAATAAAAATAAAAAAGCCCATGATGAAGCACGTGCACCACTTTCAGGTAGCTGTGTTCAAAATCCTGAGAAATTATTTTGACTATTGACGATATTAAATGTTTTTTAATGTTGGTAATAATTTCCCCACCAACAACAACACATTTGAATTAATATTCTAGTGTTTGTGTTAATAACTTTTGAACCGTAAGCCAGAAAATGGAAATTATTTTTTCCTCTGAATCCTTGGCCCATGCCACGTAAAATAAAAAATGGCAAGGTTTAGTTTTTTTTTAAATATATTTTCAATTGTATGAAAAACATACTTTTTCAAACACGTCCTAGATGGTTAATTAGTCTGGTTAGTTTTCATGAAAATTGGCTGAGATCGTCTTCAGACCATTCTGGCAAAAAGTTATGGAATACAAGTTGATTCGTCCAACCGTTCTCGAATAAACACGTGAACAAATTTGACGAAAAGCACGCAAAAATGCATGTGAGGCTATATCTCGACAACAGTTTGGCCTATTGAAACCAAACTTGATGTGTGTTATGACAACCTGAGACTACCTGCAGTGCTTCGACGCGGCACCACCTAGTGGTCCGGAGATATTAAAAATGCATATTTTTCCATTTAACTTCTGAATGGTTTGGCCAATAATCACAAAACTCTCTTTAGATTCAGTGCGTCATGTCGAGTCGAACAATATCCAATTGTCCATGTCAGCCATTTGAGGCATAGACCATTTTGAATTGTTTTAAAATGCTGTATTTTTTAACGCATTATTGAATTGTTAGGGAAATAATTACAAAATGTTTGGCTCCATGCCCTTATTGTACTCAAAAAGTTTGATGGCAGCACCACTTTGTTGTCAAAAGTTATTATAAAATAAAATAAAAATGCTAATAACTTTTGGATAATTTAGAATATTGAAATGAAAGTAGTCTCCCTTTATTCTTTGGGTCATGTTGAGAGCATCGATACCAATAATGCCAAAAGAGAGAGAAAGAAAAAAAAACTACTTTTTCTAATTTCTCCTAGACCGTTAGTGACAGATTTTCACCAAATTTGACTCTGATCATCTTCAGACCGCACTGGCCAAAAGTTATGTGTCGATATATACGAAAGAGTTTTCATTTAGCGCAACAACAAATTTGATGGAAAGATGCCAAAATTCATCTGAGGCTTTATCTCTGCATCCATTTGACATATTTGCACCAAACTATGTATGTGCCATTATCACCTCACACTGACCATGCCACATTAATTTGGTAACAGCGCCACCTATTGTTGGATTAATAAACCATTCATTAACCATTAATAATTACATTTATAAAAATGCTAATAACTTTTTATTGCATTAGCCTATTGCAAAAACTCCTCATCAACCATTGGTCCGATTTTCACCAAATCTGAATCAGATGATCTTCAGACTGTGCTGACAAAATGTTATGGATATTGTGTCGATAGAAAAAACCTTTTTCGCATATCACAGCGAGGAATTTGAGGCATGATGCCAAAATGACACTTCAGGCTGTATCTCTGCAATGCTGTAGCATAGTGACACCAAACTTTGTGTTATTGTCATCTCACACAGAACACACCAAAATGATTTGATTACAGCGCCACCTGTTAGTCAAAAGTGATAAGCCAATTAATCATATTACTAGTGGTTGTATTTATGATTTTTCAGCCATTTACAATTGCAGTCATCACAGGCAGCAGGGTTTGTGGACAAAGGTTCATCCTCAGCAGCAGGATTTGGTGAGGATGATGCTACTACTGGAGAACATATGGCATAAGCTTACACATGTTATTCAGCATTTATAGTGGTGGGACATCACACATACCAATAATAATAATAATAATAAAATCATTATGTAAATTTAATAGTGGGTTTTCCTTTTGCAAAGTTTACAAAAACTCCTGATGGATCTTGATCGGTAGAAGTGGCCACTGGTGTCAAAAGTATTCACATTCATTACTCAGGTAGAAGTATGGGTTTAAAAAGACTTTTGTAGAAGTTGAAGTATGAACTCAAGCTTTTTACTCAAGTAAAAGTGCTGGTATCAAAACTACTTAAAGCATAAAAGTAAAAATAATGCAAGGAAGAAAAATGCCATTAAGAACAAAAGCTTAGGCCGTGCACTACCTCCTTCTATAATTCTATAAAATTTCTTTTGTAAATATAACAATTTTTTTTATTAGTAATATGGATTGCTATGAACTTAATTTGGACAACTTTAAGGACGATTTTATCAATATTTTCAAAGCGACCCCAATCCCAATGACTTAAAGTCAGTAGTTTGCTATTGTGACTCTCGCGAACAGAACTGAATGCATACAGAAAATGCACACTGGCATCGTGTTTAAATTTTTCAAAACAGGCCTATTAAACATGCGACAGATCCCCCGATTCTATTGGTCGCACTGGTAATCATCACAGAGCGCAGCGGCAAAAGTTTTAACTATTTTTAACTTTGACCGCGGTGTGATTGGGCATTAAAGGGACATATCACCCCAAAATTTTATTTGTCATTATTTACTTACTGTCACGTTGTCCCAAACCTGTATTAATTTCTGTGTGCGATATAATGATTTTTGTTCAATGACGATAAAAATGTCTCCACGCTCTGCTTTTGAAAAAATATTGTAGTATGGTGCTACACCCCACATTCTATTAGCTGCAGTTCTGGTGCCTCCGTCATATCATATTATTGAACCAAGTTATCTTTTGCGCCAATACTGTCAAAACACACAAGGTTTACATGTAGACCCAGTTGGTCATGCCTAAAATGAAAATAAACAGTTGAGAGAAAAACGTATACGTGCCTGTATATTAGATGGTTGCAGGTCTTAAAGGGACAGTAGGCCTATTAAACATGCGACTGTCATTAAAGGGACAGATCACCCCAAAATTTCATTTGTCATTATTTACTCATTGTCACGTTGTCCCAAATCTGTATTAATTTATTTCTTGTGCTGAACACAAAATAAAATATTTTGAAGAATCCGGGTGACCAAACAGTTGCTGGTCGACACTGAATTTGATAGTAGCAAAAAACTATGGAAATCGCTGTGAACCAGCAACTGTTTGGTTTTCTGCGTTCCTCAAAATAGCATTTATTTTCAGAAGAAGAAAGAACCCCATTCAGGTTTAAAACCACTTTTGCGTGAGTAAATGGTGGTATAAAAAACAAAACACTGTGACAGAACTGACAGACAGCAGACAGAAATGTATTGTTGGGTGAACTATTTAACGTTGATAAAACAATAAAACAAAGAAAAATAGTTCACTGCTCTTGACTGAAGAAATTTAATAAAGTTTTTAAAGGAATCAGTCCATATAGTGTTTTATTTTTATATTTGTTCATTCAATTTCTTGAATGCTCCTGCTAAATACACCTATTGTACCAGAAAATAAAGCACAGTTTGTTTTATTTGTATATTTAAAAAAGAAACTAACTACTCTTTGTATATCATGTGTAGTTGTAATGTGTATCTTTGTCATTCTTTTATCTTTGTTCTTAAAAAAATAAGAACAAAGATTTTTATCTTCACTCTATTTGGCCTAAATATTTGCTAAAAAAAATTTTTTACTTTTTTGATACCTTGAAAGGGTTTGTCTTTATAATAGGCAAATTAATTTGGCTGTAATGCTCAGACAACTTGCAAAATAGTAAAACCAACATGACAGAATTGTGATAAAAATCATGATATTTCTAAAAGAAACTGTGATATATTTTTTCCATATCGCCCACCCCTAATTGGCATAACAAAATAAAAATGAAAAATTATATAAATGTTTATATAATATTATATATATATATACATATACATATACATACATATATATATATATATATATAAACCTATTATCTTTAGCTTATGTAGGCTCTTCAATAAATTAATCGCTGATCTCTGGTGATGTATTATTTTTTTGTAATGGATAATTTTAGGGCTGCAGCTATTGATTCTTTTTGTAATCAATTAATCTAGCACTTAATTGATCGATTAATCGGATAGATGTGTGTTTTTAAACAACCAAAACAAATATATAACGAAAATTATGTGGCTGTAAAATGATCAAGCATTTGGCTTTTATTTCTAAAAAACAAAATAAAAAATTTATTCCCATTTTTACCAATTTAGTGATTATAAGTGCCAGTCCCAACAATTATATGACAATACTGTACAGTTAAGTCAACTTACTGTAAAACATGTATAACTATGAATACAAACTTAAATAGTAAAGGCCATTTGGCCTTAGTTTTGTCCTCTTAATACAACATTACAAAAAAAGGATTGCAACTCCTGCAAATTACCCACCCGAGAACAAAAATAAATTAATATAAAATATCAAGCCAAACAGATATACAATGTTTTAGGGCTGGGCAATAAATCGATTTTATCGATTAACTCGAATTTGACGTTAAGGGCGATTTGTTTTTAATGAAAATCGTTTTTCTCTTTAACTCTTTGTGTGTGTCAGATTTTCCTGAGCTGTACGATACAAGTTTGAGGTCGTACCCACAGCCTCTTCTTCCTTGCTTCTCTCTTAATTCTCATCAGCAGGACTAGCGCTATCGCTCGCTTCTTACAACGGGACAGATACATGTTTGCTGTTGACCGAAAGGAGGAACAACAGACTATGAAAGAGCTCCCGCTAAAAGTTTTTAACCCTCTCAAGGCAGGCGTTGCTGATTTGCAACAGTTAAAAACTAACTACCTTATTACTCCAGATACATGTTTTAATTATTATACTTGTTACTAAAACTTAATTTAAGCCGGAGAGGGTTAAAACTCTGCCTACGCCATAGCGCAGCGCAAATCGCCTTGTATCTGAAGGGCAACGCTGAACCCAGCGGCAAGTGTACATTTGTTTTGAGCAATTTCTTTGTCGGTTGTAGTTTGTTTTTAAATAGAAAAAAAAAATCAATTAAAATCGAAAATCGGTTTTGGTGTGAATAAAAATCGGAGATTTTTTTTTAAGCCATATCGCCCAGCCCTACAATGTTTACAATTTATATTTAAAAAAATTTAAACAAAATCATAAATAAGAACAGACTTTTTCAGATGTAATCTCAAAACAAACATCAAAATGTACCTAGCTGAGATAGAGAGTGTGAGTGAGTGAGTGTGAATCAGATCCCTGATCAGAGCCTAATCAGACTTTTTTTTTCTTGTCTCATGAAATATCTGCATCCATGCGAAAACCACAAAACAATGTAGTATACATGCCAGACCAGCATGTGGCACTGTAATTCTGCCACAGAAATACAATTAAAACGGAGAAGACTTTAACTAGGACTAGGCACATACACCTTGTGTGTGGTTTACAAACGAACGTGGAACAATACATTTATTAATCAGTGTTAATAAAAAGACAATCGTTCAGTGCTTGATCATGTTTTTTGTTGCCGTTACATGATGCAGTGACTGACTAGGGGCGAGACGTGGGTTGATGACGTTATCATTTCAGAAAATATACAGCTTCACTGTCCACACAAAAATGCAAAGGCTGCATTTTCTAATTTATGCACTTCGGGACCTGGGGCCCGTTCTTCGTACGTCGCTTATTACATCCGAGATCAAATGACACATCCAAGATGATATCACCGTGCTAATCATGATCCGGCTAATTGGGTTCTTCGAACACACCTGTTGTGTATGATTAGTATCGCTGGATTGAGTTATCTGAGGTAATTTGCGCGTTCATGCGTTGTCTTAAAAGGGGATATCGATACTCGAAACCATAATCAGCAGTGCAGCGATTGGCTGGTGGCAAGACGGCAATGTAATGACGTCATAGAATTTAAAAAGACACCCGACGAAAAACTTGACAAATTTCTGGACTTTTATAAGGAAACAGCCAAGCAAACAAAACTACATAAATCTTATAATAGATGAAACAGATAATAGATACATGTTTTTATTTTATTAGAATTTTTTTCATGATTCCCAATTATTTATATTTGCAATTTATAAAAGTTGTGCAGTCTTTACATTTTTATTTCAATGTAGAAATTATCTATTCATTTCATTGTATATTTGGACAGATTTGTTACGTGACAGCATTAATGAAAGTTTCTTAAGGGTCAATATCATGTTATCTGCATCTCCTGCACTCCATCAAGCTCTTATAATAATAGTCATCACTCAAAATAATGCATGACTCTATTCTATACTAGGGCTAATTCGAATGGATATCGAATATCATGCAATGTATTCGAATATCTACATGCCTGCCCCCCCGCGCATATTAAAAAGAAAAAAACACTATTGTAGCTAAACGTTTACCGTCCCTGTCTTTCTTTAACTTTCTTTTTGCAAAACCCCTCAATTGACGTCTGTCCATTTTGATTCATTTTCTGTAACCGTTAAAAAATGACACATTTGCGCATACTTGTTGTGGACCAACTCAAATTTGACAGATTGGGGACGGAAGGGGGGGACTGATAGTGACGGAAGGGGGGGACTGATAGTGGTCAAGTAATCTTTATGTATTTATAATTTATTATTATTATTGTTGTTGAATTAGTGTTCATAAACAAGTTATGTATGGTCTTTCAAGAATTTCAAGTTAATAATAAAACAATTTACGAAAAATAATTTTAAAGCTTGTCATGTGGTGCCTCCCTAGTTGTTGTGAATGGTTGGTGCCCCTGGGCACTGGCCCAAGTGCCCTTATGGATAATCCGGCTCTGCATGTGAGGCATTTTATTACAGATGCGCATGCTTTTTTTTTT
This sequence comes from Carassius gibelio, assembly GCF_023724105.1. Taxonomy (NCBI): domain Eukaryota; kingdom Metazoa; phylum Chordata; class Actinopteri; order Cypriniformes; family Cyprinidae; genus Carassius; species Carassius gibelio. Next base: position 40,700,990 of record NC_068398.1, read on the forward strand.
TTTTGACTACTTTTGGACTATTGGACAAAAACACCCTCCTACTCCAATTCTAACGCTTGGAAGAGCCAGGATAATTTGTATATAACTCTGATTGGATTAATCTGAAATAAATCAGTCATACCTTAAGGATTCTTGAGAGTGAGTAAAACATGGTCTAGTTTTCATTTTTGGGTGAACTAACCCTTTAATATCTTTCTTGCGGTGAACACAAAAGAAAAAAGATATTTTGAAGAATGTGGGTAACCAAACAGTAGCTGCTGCACATTTGATAGTAGAAAAAATACTGTTCAACTGTCTGGTGATACACATTATTAAAAATAACATTTATCATGACATCAGAATATAATTATGTTTTGTGAACAAATGTTCTGTATGTGTATCATGGCCTTATTATCAGTGACATAATTTTTTTTTTTTTTTTCAGAAACCATAAATAAAAGTTTTTTCAAAAACACAAACATGTAAGGTACATCCATGCTGCACAGCATATTATTGTTAGACAGACTGTGCCGATTAAAGTGATTATTAACACACACACACACAAATGTCTACACAGAAATTCTCAAGGGCTCAAAAATAAAGCTTTGTAAACCTAATGTACCACAAACATTCATTAAAGATGAAAGAAGAATAAACACCAACCTCCTTGTTCCTCGTGTTTTATTTCTGGTTCCTCGTGTTTTATTCTCAAAGTTTCTGGTTCCTCGTGTTTTATTCTCCAGGTTTCTGGTTCCTCTTGTTTTATTCTCCAGGTTTCTGGTTCCTCGTGTTTTATTTCTGTTTCCTCGTGTTTTATTGTGCTGGTTTCTGGTTCACTCGTGTTCTCTTCTCTCTCCTCTTTCACAAACTCCATCTTCACAGCAGCAGATCTAAGTTCAGAAACTCCTCCAGATATTCCTGCTTGCTTCAAAACTCAGTCACGAATGTGAAGACGAGAAATATTACAGGTATTTATGAACTGATTCAAAAACTATATATATATATATATATATATATATATATATATATATATATATATATATATATATTTTTTTTTTTTTTTTTTTTTTTTTTTTTTTTCTTTAAAGAAATATGTCTAAACGTTTAGGTAGCATACTGACATAACAACAACAGAGAGCGCGGTGAAACACTTCTTCCTCTGAGGTTTAATGGTGTTTGTCAAATGTATGTGTTTAGCGCCTCCCGCTGGACTGGAGTGAAGCGACGAGAGGAAAACCAGTGAGGACGTCGTCGTCATTTGGAGCGAATACCAAATGGAAACTTTACGAAAATTAACCATGGTTTTAAATAAAACCAAAAAACCATGGTTACTATAGTTAAAACCATGGTTATACAAATGGTCGTCAACACGCAAAAAAACAATGGGTTACTACAGTTTTACTATAATAAAACAATGTTTTTTTCGTAAGTGAAGTGAGAATCCCTATACATGCCCTACTCCCTTCGAAGGGCCCTTTAACCCTCTGGCCCTCTTTGGTCATTTTTGACAGAAATTTTTTATATTTTGAAATTTAAAAAATCGTAGCTTGAACGGAATGAAATAACACTTGGTGGAAAAGGAAATGAATGGGAAATACGAAAAAAATTTGAAAACTTTGAATCTTTTGGTGGTACAAACTACAAATCAGCCACTGGTCAGGAAAAAAGTGTGCAGCAATCAAGGGGTGACTCTCCAGAATATCAGGAGTGTAAAATAGACACCAATCAATAAATGGAAAAAATACAAAAGGGGCTCTCTCTCTCTCTCACACACACGCACACGCGCACACACACACACACACACACACACACACACAAACACACACACATTGACTTTAATCATAATGTAAAACCTGATACTTATCTAACCAAAAATATCTAAACTTTGAAAAAAAGTAATCTTTTAGAGTATCTAGATATAGATCTAAATGTAAAAGCTAAAAAAAAAAAAAGAGGTTTAAAAAACTATGGGAATCCAAAGGCCTCTGTATATATCTATATAGGGTGCTAATACAAGAGGTTACGCAACATTACACAAGTTTTTACTTTTTTAATGCATCCAGAATACCCAATTCTCACATCAAAAAATTTATTTTAAATGCTTTCACTCTATTTTAATGTGAACTATTGCATTTATAAAAAAAATTGTTAATAAATAAAGAGATTAAAAAATATATTAATTCTAATGGAGAAAATAGCCCATTAAAATTGTATAAATATTTAAATTGTATAAATATTACATAGTATCATAAATAATTTCATATATAACTATCAAAAATTATTGAACAAACATATATGACATTGGTTTTCCTGAAGAAGAAAAAAGTAACATTTCAAGGCTTTAGTCACTTTTGACCGCAAAGAAGGTAAGTGTGACTCCCAAACGATGAGGGTCAGAGGGTTAAGTGAGTTATTTGAAGGGTCCAGCACTACATCCGTAGCTAAATGAATGGATAATTTTTTGTCTAATTGTGTCTTATTTAAAATTACTTTCCTTCCGTCAGATTGGTGATTAATAAAAAAAAAAAAATTCACATATTTTACATTATAATTAAACCTCTCTCCCCAGTCTGGCATGAACATCTTGAATAGTTCCTGTATCAAATGAAGGCCCATCTTCTGAAATATGAAATGTGCTGTGATTGGTTAGGTGGGCCAGTATGTGTTGTTATTGGTACTCTCTGCTAATGTGTGTTTTGATGAGTAACCCCAGAGTGCAGTCTGGACGATGGGGCGGGGCGACACTTCGGGGTGGAGCGACACGTGTCGCCCCGCCCATATTTGTTTTCCCCGCCTCTGACATTTTGCTCTGAGCCAGCAGGGGACAGTTTGCGTTGAAACAAACAGAACGGTGGCAACTGCAGCAGCAGAGTAATAACGCTATTCCACGTTAATTGCATGAGGTGAGTAAAAGTGGTTGTGTAAATATTAATATTAAATATTAAATGCGATGTTCGATCATTTATTTATCCATGGTACGTTTAATTTGAATAATTATTGTTAATAATTGTTATAAATTGCTCTTTTATTGTTCTTTGTGGATTGTAACAGTACACTATGTACATGGCTTTAGTTCTTAGGTTTGATTTTACAGAGGTAACGTTATTCCATTACATTTGTCAAGTTATTTGAACAGACATGCATGATTATTGTGTGTATATTATTATTATTATTATTCAGAATGACATGATCAGGAGGTGGTGGTGTTCTGTTCTCCTGGACAGCTTCACTCCGCAAATGTATGTAGCTGTTTAATGTTGCTACATGAAACATTACTCTGCACTATATCTAGCAATATACCTACCTCTTGACATTTGTTCTTTTAGAGCTCAACCACTGAGGGGAGGAACTTCACCATTCAAAAGACATTGTCTTCAGGCAGAGTCCAGCAAAGCAGGTTATTTGTGCACATACCAGAGTATGTGAGCGGAGTGGAGTGGCAACAATTTCCCCTCCGCGCTCAGAGCATTTAATAATCACTCCGCTCCAGCTCCGCTCCAGGTTCACAATTTCCTGCTCCCACTCCACTCCACACTCTGTGATACCAGAAACACCGCTCCGCCTTCGCTCCGTGGCTAAAGTATTTCAGTATGTTTGAAATGTTATGTTCATAACGTAGCCTATATAAATAAAAATATTAAAAAATAACAGGAGAGTTTCAAAGTGGCTTAGGCTATAGTGTGCAAACTTTTTTTTCCTACCACATGCCAAACTAATAACATGGATGTCAGCATTAATATAATTACTGTATTCTGCTGTGCAAATTTTGTTTGTGATGAAAATAACAGTAAATTTTTATTTTATCTACAGATCAATGCATTTCTTAGAGATTTATGCTCATTCAAAATCAGATACAGATGAAGTAACACTGTAAGATTAAATTTCTTTGAATACATTTTCGCGAAAGCGATTGCGTGTTAATGTGCTGTAACTGTTTAAATCATGCTTCGACCCGAAAATATTCAGTAAAAGGAAAAGACAAACTCCTTGAGAACTAACCTATAACTTCCCGCTCGGCTATTGTCGTCATTGTAACCTTCTGATTTGAGAGATCCATCTGTATCAAGCTATAGTTAAATATGTTTAACGTGAATACTTGCTAAATATGCAGTTATATTACGGGCCGTTGGCATGAATTGTACTCGTGATGTAGCGGTGGTGGAGCGCTCTTGGAGCAACTTTTATAAAACGACTTTTATAAAATCCGCTCCTCGCTCCTGTCAAAATCACACCCCTCCACTCCACGCTCCGCTATTGGTCAGCACCGTGGATTATTTCATATATAGCTATCAGTAAACATCAGCATCAAAGACATTTAAAAACATTTCAGCTTAATTCATTTTCAGACAGCAGCGAGTGTTTTAAATAACTTCTGTTTGCAATCTAATATGTATTTTGTTCACCATATAAGACAGAAATATTTATATTCAATGTAAAAGATTTTCATGTGGATCATGCATACAAATAAATACAAATATCTCTCTGGATTATTACAATTAATGGCAGAATGAATGTGTGGAAATGTAAACTAATATATCCTACTGACACACTACAGCAAAAGATATAAATAATTGGCTTAAAACTATTTTTTTTCAATGTGAAAATACTAACATGCCTAATACGTCTGCACAGTACTGTATATATTAACATTTTATTAGTGGTATTTTAAAAGAATGAGTATGCAGTTGTGACAACAATCTATAGAGTTTGTTTAAAGCAAGGTTGTCTGTAGTCAGTGTTTATATAATGTTTAATAACTTTTATATACAAGTATAAATAAACCTATGTATGTTTTTGATTCAACAGCTTTCCCTGGAAATCCTCAGTGAAGTTATTTTGTCAGCGGGTGACTCTGCATATTTGACACTTTCTCTTGTTTGCAGATGGTTTAGGGATGTGCTCACTCAAGAAGTTTTTCGGAAAGCGGCACACTTTGCCTGGCTAGAGAGTAAGATTTCCCCCTCTTTAATGCTCATTCTCCAATTGAATTTTGTAGTACGAGGCTGTTAAACTTTTATTATTATTATTATTATTATTATCTTTCCTGTATTTTGTCTTTACACTATAAGTTGTGGCCAACTGGAAGAATTGTCCTCCTGTCTCCCGGAACGAGTTCAGAAGGATGTACAGCATCAGGGAATGCTTGCAGTGCAGAGCCCTTTTCAAGTCAAACCCTCCAGGGTACAGGGAAGAGGCCGGCGTGGTGATCTTCTGGGCTTTTGTTTACACAGGATTTTGTTCCAAGGACTGTTTTTGTTTTTTGTTTTGCGGCATGGAACACATTTGTGTGTTAAGTTCGTTGAAGGGAAATAGAGAATGAACTGAGATCACCTGGTTTTGATGTATTAATTGATGTCATTTAAAGTTAAACTTTGCAGTGTATAATGTTTTAATAAAAAAGCTATGGCAAACACGTGCATGACAACAGGTTTCAGTCATTTACATCAGTCTATCATTCTTTAAGGTTTCTCATATTTGATACTAACATCATTTGCTATGCATTGCTCATAATGAATTCTTAATTTAGTTGTGACAATTTGCTGTTATATTTCAATTACCAATGATTTTATAAAGTGTTTAAAGGGGTGATTAAATGTATTATGTTTTTATATAGAAGCGGGTTACTAAATAAATTCAGGATTAATAAGGTTTTCAGTAGTGCAGTTCAGAAAACAAATAACAGAAAGTGACGAGTGTTTTTGGGCAAGTTCTTTAGAACCTGTATAGTTCCTTCCTTGCAAAAAGTAACCATGGATTTATTGTAGTAAAAATATTTGTTGGCTGTAATTATAAAAACACCATAGTTTAACTATAGTTTTTGTAGCAGAACCATGGTAAATTTTCGTAGTGGCTAAGGGGATGTTCAGTATATTATTGGTGACATTCAGAGACTGGTGACAATTTGTTACACACACACACACACACACACACACACACACACACACATATATATATATAATTTAATTATATAAATATTATATAAATTATATTAATATATTATATTATATAAATATAAACCATACTTCGCATTATATTGGCGTGTCCTTTTCAAAATCCAGCGAGTAATGCGAAGTAGCGTCTACAGCCATTGAGGGAGTAGACCATTAATTTCTATTCTGTTCGTCGTAATCCAAAAGTCTTTGTATTTATACGGGATGTTGTGGAAACGCAAAAAATAAATGCAAAAACACAACTTTATTGGCTTTTTCATTTATATTAAAGGTGCTGTAGGGAACTTTTGTAAAAAAAAATTGTTTTACATATTTATTAAACCTGTCATTATGTCCTGACAGTAGAATATGAGACAGATAATGTGTGAAAAAATCAAGCTCCTCTGGCTCCTCCCAGTGCTCCTATTGCCATTTGCAGAAACTCCATCGCTCCCGGTAAAAAATAACCAATCAGAGCTGTGGTCCGTAACTTTGTTTGTGTTCAAAATGTATATAATAAGCGAGTACACCATGAATCCATTTTCCAAACCGTGTTTTTAGCTTGTCCTGAATCACTAGGGTGCACCTATAATAAGTGTTTATATTCTGACTATTTTAGATTGCTTCGGGGGTACCGCGGCGGCGTAACCCAGTACCTTTGTGATTCTTCATAGACATAAACAGAGAGAAGTAGTTCCGGCTACGATGTTCTTCCGCAAGACGCAAGCAGTTCTGTTTATTAACCGCTAGAGCGTCAAAAGTTCCCTACCGCAGCTTTAAAAGTTTATTCATCTGAGTGTCTACTTCCGCATTCCAATCCTGCTCACAGCGTCATAATTCTCTATACCAATAAGCTGTAAAATCGTCCCTTATCTGTACACCAATAAGCTCATCTTAATCATAAACCAATAACCGCCGAGGTGGGCAGGGAAACACGTGTCGCTCCGCCCCAACGTGTCACCCCACCCCATCGTCCAGACTGCACTCTGGGATACTTGGTTGTGATTAGTTAGCTGGGCCAGTGTGTGTTGTGATTGGTTAGCTGGCCAGTATATGCTGTGATTTGTTAGCTGGGCCAGTGGTGTTGTGATTAGATAGTTGGGTTAGTGTGTGTTGTGATTAGTTATCTGGGCCAGTGTGTGTTGTGACTGGTTATCTGGGCCAGTGTGTGTTGTGATTGGTTATCTCTGCTAGTGTGTGTTGTGATTGGTTAGTTGGGCCAGTATGTGCTGTGATTGGTTAGTTGGGCCAGTGTGTGTTGTGATTAGTTAGCTGGGCCAGTGTGTGCTGTGATTGGCTATCTCGGCCAGTGTGTGTTGCGATTGGTTAGCTCAGCCAATGTGTGTTGTGATTGGTTAGCTGGGCCAGTGTGTGTTATTATTGGTTAGCTGGGCCAGTGTGTGTTGTGACTGGTTAGCTGGGCTAGTGTGTGTTGTGATTGGTTAGCAGGGCAGTATGTGCTGTGATTGGTTATTTAGGCCAGTATGTGCTGTAATTGGTTAGCTGGGCCAGTGTGTGTTGTGATTAGTTAGCAAGCCAGTATGTGCTTTGATTGGTTAGCTCAGCCAGTGTGTGTTGTGATTGGTTAGCTGGGCCAGTGTGTGTTGTGATTGGTTAGCTGGCCAGTATATGTTGTGATTGGTTAGCTGGCCAGTATATGTTGTGATTGGTTAGCAGGCCAGTATGTGCTGCGATTGGTTAGTTGGGCCAGTCTGTGTTGTGATTAGTTTGGTTGGACAGTGTTTTCTCTACTTCCTGTTGGCCTTCTGTAGCTAATCATAGCTCCGTGTAGCTGTTTTTATTTTATATTTTTTCTCTATAATCTTTCTTACTATCACTGTCTGTTTGTTTGTTTTTTTAATTGTAAAATATAACTTAATTCACACCATATTTCTGATATTACCGATCAATCTTATCAGATTAACTTTGATCGTTCATTCTTCCGTGACTGCAGCACACCTGCAAAGCGTTAGCACTCGTTAGCTTGTCATTAGCGTTTTCTTTTCTCCTCTCCTCTCCTCTCTCACGCTGCAGTTTTCCACAAGTTCATCAAACAACCGCAGTAAGAATATTTCATCAAGCACGGTGAGTAATGGCTTCTCCTACAATTGTTATTTGCACCTCTTGCCACATGTACAGTTTATCTATCTCTGTCGCTGATGAGGGATTCACATGTGATAAATGCAGGGAAACAGTTAGGCTGACAGAGAAGATTTCAGAATTAGAGACACGCATCCAAACTTTAATTGAGGACAGTAAGAATGTTAGGGCTCTAGATATGGCTTTGGATGCGTCTAGCTCAGGGATTCCTGTACATTGTCCGGTTCCAGCAGAGCCCCTGCAGCAGGGCAACTGGGTGACGGTGAGGCAGCGTAGTCGTGGGTCAAAACACCGCTCTTCTGTTCCGATCAAAACATTAAACAGGTTCTCCCCACTCAGTGATGCACCCACTGAGAAACCTGATGAAAGTGCTCTAGTTATTGGCGATTCTATTGTACGGAACGTGAATATAGAGACACCAGCCACCATAGTCAAATGTTTACCGGGAGCCAGAGCGCCTGACATCTTGGCAAATTTAAAAGTGCTGGCTAATGCTAAACGTAAATACAGTAAGATTGTTATTCATGCCGGCGCTAATGATGTTCGACTTCGCCAGTCGGAGATCACTAAAAATAACTTTAAAGAGGTGTGTGAACTTGCAAGCACGATGTCAGACACTGTAATATGCTCTGGTCCCCTCCCTGCTTACCGTGGTGATGAGATGCATAGCAGATTGTCATCACTCAATGGCTGGATGTCTAAGTGGTGCCCACAGAATAACATAGGTTATATAGACAATTGGACGAGCTTTTGGGGCAGACCTGACCTGTTTAAAAGAGATGGTCTTCATCCCTCCTGGGGTGGCGCCACTCTTCTGTCTAGAAATATGGCAAATAGTCTTAGTGTTTATACTTGACTAACTGGGGCCCAGGTCAGGAAGCAGACAGACTGGCTAAACCGACCGTCTGCTAGCTGCCTCCCGTCACAGAGGTCAGTTAATTCTCAGCACATAGAGACTCTTTCACCTAGATATCACACTATAGAGACTGTGTCTGTTCCACGAACTAGAAAATACAAAAAACGTCCAAACCAAGTTAAGGTTAACAATTTAATTGAGGTTCAACAAATAAAAAACAAATGCAATATGGATAAACAAATGATAAAGATTGGCTTATTGAATATCAGATCCATTTCTACGAAAACACTTTTTGTAAATAATATGATAACTGATCATAATATAGATGTGCTCTGCTTGACAGAAACCTGGCTAAAACCTGATGATTACATTATTTTAAATGAGTCCACCCCCCAAGATTATTGTTATAAACACGAGCCGCGTCTAAAAGGCAAAGGGGGAGGAGTTGCTTCAATTTATAATAACGTTTTCAGGATTTCTCAGAGGGCAGGCTTCAAGTATAACTCGTTTGAAGTAATGGTGCTTCATATAACATTATCCAGAGAAACCAATGTTAATGATAAATCCCCTGTTATGTTTGTACTGGCTACTGTATACAGGCCACCAGGGCACCATACAGACTTTATTAAAGAGTTTGGTGATTTTACATCCGAGTTAGTTCTGGCTGCAGATAAAGTCTTAATAGTTGGTGATTTTAATATCCATGTCGATAATGAAAAAGATGTATTGGGATCAGCATTTATAGACATTCTGAACTCTATTGGTGTTAGACAACACGTTTCAGGACCTACTCATTGTCGAAATCATACTCTAGATTTAATACTGTCACATGGAATTGATGTTGATAGTGTTGAAATTATTCAGCCAAGTGATGATATCTCAGATCATTATTTAGTTCTGTGTAAACTTCATATAGCCAAAATTGTAAATTCTACTTCTTGTTACAAGTATCGAAGAACCATCACTTCTACCACAAAAGACTGCTTTTTAAGTTATCTTCCTGATGTATCCGAATTCCTTAGCATATCCAAAACCTCAGAACAACTTGATGATGTAACAGAAACTATGGAATCTCTCTTTTCTAGCACTTTAAATACAGTTGCTCCTTTACGCTTAAGAAAGGTTAAGGAAAACAGTTTGACACCATGGTATAATGAGCATACTCGCACCCTAAAGAGAGCAGCCCGAAAAATGGAGCGCAGCTGGAGGAAAACAAAACTAGAGGTATTTCGTATTGCTTGGCGGGAAAGTAGCATATCCTACCGAAAAGCATTAAAAACTGCTAGATCTGATTACTTTTCTTCTCTTTTAGAAGAAAACAAACATAACCCCAGGTATTTATTCAATACAGTGGCTAAATTAACGAAAAATAAAGCCTCAACAAGTGTTGACATTTCCCAACACCACAGCAGTAATGACTTTATGAACTACTTTACTTCTAAAATCGATACTATTAGAGATAAAATTGCAACCATTCAGCCGTCAGCTACAGTTTCGCATCAGACAGTGCACTATAGACCCCCTGAGGAACAGTTCCACTCATTCTCTACTATAGGAGAGGAAGAATTGTATAAACTTGTTAAATCATCTAAACTTACAACATGTATGTTAGACCCTATACCATCTAAGCTCTTAAAAGAGGTGCTTCCAGAAGTCATAGGTCCTCTTCTGACTATTATTAATTCCTCATTGTTATTAGGACATGTCCCCAAAACCTTCAAACTGGCTGTTATTAAGCCTCTCATAAAAAAGCCACAACTTGACCCCAGAGAACTAGTTAATTATAGACCAATCTCGAATCTCCCTTTTCTGTCCAAGATACTAGAAAAGGTGGTATCCTCACAATTATATTCCTTCTTAGAGAAAAATGGTATATGTGAGGATTTCCAGTCAGGATTTAGACCGTATCATAGTACTGAGACTGCTCTCCTTAGAGTTACAAATGATCTGCTCTTATCATCTGATCGTGGGTGTATCTCTCTATTAGTTTTATTGGATCTTAGTGCTGCGTTTGACACAATTGACCACAACATTCTTTTGCATAGACTTGAACACTTTGTTGGCATCAGTGGAAGTGCATTAGCATGGTTTAAATCGTACTTATATGACCGCCATCAGTTCGTAGCAGTGAATGAAGATGTATCATATCGATCACAAGTGCAGTATGGAGTACCTCAAGGCTCAGTTCTAGGGCCGCTACTCTTCACGCTTTATATGTTACCCTTGGGAGATATCATCAGGAAACATGGTGTTAGCTTTCACTGTTATGCTGATGATACGCAGCTCTATATTTCCTCGCAGCCCGGTGAAACACACCAATTTGAAAAACTAATGGAATGCATAGTCGATATAAAAAATTGGATGACGAGTAATTTCTTAATGCTAAATTCAGAAAAAACAGAGGTGTTAATCATAGGGCCTAAAAACTCTACTTGTAATAACCTAGAACACTGTCTAAGACTTGATGGTTGCTCTGTCAATTCTTCGTCATCAGTTAGGAACCTAGGTGTGCTACTTGATCGCAATCTTTCCTTAGAAAGCCACGTTTCTAGCATTTGTAAAACTGCATTTTTCCATCTCAAAAATATATCTAAATTACGGCCTATGCTCTCAATGTCAAATGCAGAAATGTTAATCCATGCATTTATGACTTCAAGGTTAGACTACTGTAATGCTTTATTGGGTGGTTGTTCTGCACGCTTGGTAAACAAACTACAGCTAGTCCAAAATGCAGCAGCAAGAGTTCTTACTAGAACCAGGAAGTATGACCATATTAGCCCGGTCCTGTCCACACTGCACTGGCTCCCTATCAAACATCGTATAGATTTTAAAATATTGCTTATTACTTATAAAGCCCTGAATGGTTTAGCACCTCAGTATTTGAATGAGCTCCTTTTACATTATACTCCTCTACGTCCGCTACGTTCTCAAAACTCAGGCAATTTGATAATACCTAGAATATCAAAATCAACTGCGGGCGGCAGATCCTTTTCCTATTTGGCCCCTAAACTCTGGAATAACCTACCTAACATTGTTCTGGAGGCAGACACACTCTTGCAGTTTAAATCTAGATTAAAGACCCATCTCTTTAACCTGGCATACACATAACATACTAATATGCTTTTAATATCCAAATCCGTTAAAGGATTTTTAGGCTGCATTAATTAGGTAAACTGGAACCGGAACACTTCACATAACTCCGTACTTTCTACATCATTAGAAGAATGGCATCTACGCTAATATTTGTCTGTTTCTCTCTTGTTCCGAGGTCACCGTGGCCACCAGATCCAGTCTGTGTCCAGATCAGAGGGTCACTGCAGTCACCCGGATCCAGTACGTATCCAGACCAGATGGTGGATCAGCACCTAGAAAGGACCTCTACTGCCCTGAAAGACAGCGGAGACCAGGACAACTAGAGCCCCAGATACAGATCCCCTGTAAAGACCTTGTCTCAGAGGAGCACCAGGACAAGACCACAGGAAACAGATGATTCTTCTGCACAATCTGACTTTGCTGCAGCCTGGAATTGAACTACTGGTTTCGTCTGGTCAGAGGAGAACTGGCCCCCCAACTGAGCCTGGTTTTTCCCAAGGTTTTTTTCTCCATTCTGTCACTGATGGAGTTTCGGTTCCTTGCCGCTGTCGCCTCTGGCTTGCTTAGTTGGGGTCACTTCATCTACAGCGATATCGTTGACTTGATTGCAAATTAAAACAGACACTATTTCAACTGAACAGAGATGACATCAATGAATTCAATGATGAACTGCCTTTAACTATCATTTTGCATTATTGAGACACTGTTTTCCAAATGAATGTTGTTCAGTGCTTTGGCGCAATGTATTTTGTTTAAAGCACTATATAAATAAAGGTGATTGATTGATAGTAAGCTGGGCCAGTGTGTGTTGTGAAAGGTTAGCTGGGCCAGTGTTTATTGTGATTGGTTAGCTGGGCCAGTGTGTGTTGTGATTGGTTAGCTGGGCCAGTGTGTGTTGTGATTGGTTAGCAGGCCAGTATGTGCTGTGATTGGTTAGCTGGGACAAGTGTGTGTTGTGATTGGTTAACAGGCCAGTATGTGCTGTGATTGGTTAGCTGGGCCAGTGTGTGTTGTGATTGGTTAGCTGGGCCAGTGTGTGTTGTGATTGGTTATCTTAGCAAGTGTGTGTTGTGATTGATTAGCTGGGCCAGTGTGTGCTGTGATTGGTTAGTTGGGCCAGTCTTTTTATAATTGATGATATGGGGATGTGGTACTTTTAAATATTGCTTAATTGTATCTTATATTCCTTGAAACATGTTTATCACAGTGTTATTTTTTGGACAAAATAGTTAAATAAAGTTGTTAAAAAGGAAGCCATTGACTTGAGTGGTATACATTTTGGAATTGTATGTTGTAATGAGGCCACTGTCACCACCGTCAGATTAGTGTCACCACCGTCAGAGGTAGTTCTACTTGTTTTAAATGAATATGCTTACAATATGTTTCTTCAGAGCTGTTATTAAAGAAATAATCTATTTTAATACGAAAATATGTTTGTTAAATAAAAAAACATACATTTTTATATTTAGGCTTAAAGTAAACGTTATATGACGTTAGATCTTTTAAAGGAGTGCATGTGAAACAGTATAAAAAATTTCCAAAAGTGAATATTCAACATTTAACAGCATATATATGTACTAAGTATGCAATATAATTATTTAAAAACTCTAAATACATATTAGACAAAATAAATAAAACAAATATTAGATTTATATTGTGTCTGACGGTGTCAACAGAAACTAAGTAATAACTGGAAAAACCCCTATTTTATGAAAAAAATACAAAATGGGGAGGTTGCACCAGGACATTGCTGAACAGCCAAGACCTTGTTCTATAAAGATATACCTTCAGATTTTGTAATTTAACTAACTTTTTATTTTCTAAATTAAATCCTGTTTTATCCAAATTCTCAAGAATCAGTGACATATCAGTTATCACACAATAAAAATATCCATAATGAATCTACATTTTCCCCTTACTTCAAACAAATACTTAGTTTGTGGCTCATTATTAACCTATTATTATTATTAACAAAACAGGCTAAAACAGTGGGACAACAAGTTCTCTTATATTAAACTTTGAACTTTTATTAACAGTATGCATAAGGAAAATGTTTTGTCTGCATTGTAACACAAAAATTTAAAAGGCTTTGGATTTTCCCTTTCTTTAAAACTATAGTAATTTGTGATTCATTATTAGATTATTAATTAAAACAATTCGATCACAAGTGCAATATGGAGTACCTTAAGCCTCAGTACCAGGGCCGCTACTCTTCATGCTTTATATGTTACCCTTGGGAGATATCATCAGGAAACATGGTGTTAGCTTTCACTGTTATGCTGATGATACTCAGCTCTATATTTCTTCGCGGCCCGGTGAAACACACCAATTTGAAAAACTAATGCAATGCAAAGTCGATATAAAAAATTGGATGACGAGTAATTTCTTACTGCTAAATTCAGAAAAAACAGAGGTGTTAATTATAGGACCTAAAAACTCTGCTTGTAATAACCTAGAACACTGTCTAAGGCTTGATGGTTGCTCTGTCAATTCTTCGTCATCAGTTAGGAACCTAGGTGTGCTCTTTGATCGCAATCTTTCCTTAGATAGCCACGTTTCTAGCATTTGTAAAACTGCATTTTTACATCTCAAAAATATATCTAAATTACGGCCTATGCTCTCAATGTCAAATGCAGAAATGTTAATCCATGCATTTATGATCTCAAGGTTAGATTATTGTAATGCTTTATTGGGTGGTTGTTCAGCACGCTTGGTAAACAAACTACAGCTAGTCCAAAACGTAGCAGTAAGAGTTCTTACTAGAACCAGGAAGTATGACCATATTAGCCCGGTCCTGTCAACACTGCATTGGCTCCCTATCAAACATTGTATAGATTTTTTAATATTGCTTATTACTTACAAAGCCCTGAATGGTTTAGCACCTCAGTATTTGAATGAGCTCCTTTTACATTATACTCCTCTACGTTCTCAAAACTCAGGCAATTTGATAATACCTAGAATATCAAAATCAACTACGGGCGGCAGATCCTTTTCCTATTTGGCGCCTAAACACTATCACTTCATAATCACTTCATCTACAGTAAAATCGTTGAATTGATTGCAAATAAATGCACAGACACTATTTAAACTGAACAGAGATGACATCACTGAATTCAAAGATGAACTGCCTTGAACGGTCATTTTGCATTATTGACACACTGTTTTCCTAATGAATGTTGTTCTGTTGCGTTGAAGCAATGTATTTTGTTTAAAGCGCTATATAAATAAAGGTGACTTGACTTAAAAGCTGACATTAGCAATAAAATAGTACAATGATACAAATTCCCATAGGCATTTAAAGATCTTACTTTTATTAACAATAAAAAATAAGATGGATATTGCAACCAAAATAAATAAAGTATTTTCCCCTTTTTAAAACAAATGCTTAATTCGTGGTTCAATGTTTTATTTATTTTAAATGAAAACAGCAACAATGACAAACTTAGCCTATATTAAAGGAAGAAATTAAACAAACAAGAAATTAACAAAAGGTATGCTTTTGGATCAGTATCTCCCATCAATCCTTGTTATACACAAATCCGGCGGGAACTCTATGGGCGCCGCCATCTTGCCTGCAGTCATTACTGCGTGCCTGCGAAGTTTGACAGTGTGACACTTGCCTGTGCCCTCTAATAACATTTCAATGAAAGCGACTCCTGCTAATTAAAGAAAATGTCTGGTGAAAGGGAACATTGGGTAGATGATGAAAGGCAGTGGCCAAAACTTACTGATAAAGGTAACTTATTGAAAACATAATGTAATTGTAGCAAGGTTCAACACAGTCTTAATAGGAAGGAAGAAGGCAGGGGTCGGCTTGTTGCTGGGACGCTCGTTTATTTAACAATAACAAACAAATCACGATGCCCTCTGGGCATGAACAGCAAACTACTGCTCAAACACAGTCAATGACTTCAATAACGGGTTTTCAGCTTCCCAGTGCACGACGAGGTCCCAGCGTGTCTCTCTCTCTTTCTCTCTGCGGTGACTCGGCTTATATCCAGTCTCTCCACGCCAATTACTGCAATCAAACACACGTGTTCGTTATTTGCACTTGACCTACTTACGCCTCGCTCTGCTCCCCCCGTCTCTCTCCCGTTGCAGATTCCGCTAAACCACGCCACCCCTCGCCACAGTAATGATGTAAAAATATGTAATGTAATTAAGAAGTGTATTAATTGATGACGACAATAAAACCGAACGCTGTCGTTACTAGCAGTGTTGCTAATATGTTCACAAGCTTCAAAAACTATTAGGCCATCCTTAAAAATATTCTTGTTTGCCATAACCCGACCGACCCTGTCAATTTAGGACTGACCCAATTAATTATTTTTTTCCCCCTTTTAGTCCGACCGACTTGCTGATTGTATTTGCGTAAAGACCCACAGAATTTTTTTTACTCTTCAAACAACTAATACAAATGCAATAAAATGTGAGACACGCAATTGTCTTTTCACACGCTCTCACGCCGCACATCCATTTTTTCATGCACAGAAAAACCGCGCAGCAAAGAGGACAGGGAGTCTGACAGACTAGACAGAGTAGGTCTCTTATGACAGAAAAAAAATCTCAGCTCTCAGATTCTGTCAATTTTATTATGAAATTCAAACAATAAATACTCCTCCACTTGACTAGGAACTTGGTTTAATTCGTATGGCCGTGAACATGTGCAGTCAATGTGCAACAAAGGTACATGAATTTTGTTCTGTTTTAAAACAGCCAACCACACAACCCGGCATCACTGGACCGCATACATGCTAAAAAAACCTAAATAACCTTTCGTAACGCTAACATCTGCTACAGCGCCTACAGGACACGCTACTTCTGCTACTTCCTTAGCAGCAAGGCATGCAGTAATAGCGACGCTGCTTTACTTCCGTGTTTCAGCTTACTTCCGGGTTTTCAGCTTCCCAGTGCACGACGAGGTCCCAGCGTGTCTCTCTCTCTTTCTCTCTGCGGTGACTCGGCTTATATCCAGTCTCTCCACGCCAATTACTGCAATCAAACACACGTGTTCGTTATTTGCACTTGACCTACTTACGCCTCGCTCTGCTCCCCCCGTCTCTCTCCCGTTGCAGATTCCGCTAAACCACGCCACCCCTCGCCACAGTAATGATGTAAAAATATGTAATGTAATTAAGAAGTGTATTAATTGATGACGACAATAAAACCGAACGCTGTCGTTACTAGCAGTGTTGCTAATATGTTCACAAGCTTCAAAAACTATTAGGCCATCCTTAAAAATATTCTTGTTTGCCATAACCCGACCGACCCTGTCAATTTAGGACTGACCCAATTAATTATTTTTTTCCCCCTTTTAGTCCGACCGACTTGCTGATTGTATTTGCGTAAAGACCCACAGAATTTTTTTTACTCTTCAAACAACTAATACAAATGCAATAAAATGTGAGACACGCAATTGTCTTTTCACACGCTCTCACGCCGCACATCCATTTTTTCATGCACTGAAAAACCGCGCAGCAAAGAGGACAGGGAGTCTGACAGACTAGACAGAGTAGGTCTCTTATGACAGAAAAAAAATCTCAGCTCTCAGATTCTGTCAATTTTATTATGAAATTCAAACAATAAATACTCCTCCACTTGACTAGGAACTTGGTTTAATTCGTATGGCCGTGAACATGTGCAGTCAATGTGCAACAAAGGTACATGAATTTTGTTCTGTTTTAAAACAGCCAACCACACAACCCGGCATCACTGGACCGCATACATGCTAAAAAAACCTAAATAACCTTTCGTAACGCTAACATCTGCTACAGCGCCTACAGGACACGCTACTTCTGCTACTTCCTTAGCAGCAAGGCATGCAGTAATAGCGACGCTGCTTTACTTCCGTGTTTCGGCGGATTTGTGTATAGCCTAAATAGAAGCTATGCATACACTTGCACCTGTAAATCGTTTATATTTTATATGAGTTCATTTTGCTTTTGTGCAATAGATGTCCTGCACACACACACTTGTCCCACACCGCTCTCTGTTGCATCGGGTCTCGCGGGAGCAAGTCTGTAATCCACTGGCACTTGACTTGACAGTGCGTGTGCTACATCCTCTTTACAATCTCTAGATTATAAACACTGCATTCTGTCAGCAATGATTTGCAACAGTAACGCATTAGACTTAACTGTAACCAACAGTAACAGTTCAACTTACCTGAAGAAAATAAAGCACTTTTTAATTTCTGCTCTGCTACCAAGTTTAGTCAAGCTAATTGTCTGAGTAGTTTCTGCAGAATAAACACAAACATATAGTTGTCCATTGTTGTTGGTGTTAAATGTAAAATGTAGCGGTGTCTGACTATGGTCAAGACGTGGGGTGATGACTACCATATTTTTAGGACTATAAGTCGCACCTGAATATAAGTCGAATCAGTTCAAAAATATTTCATGATGAGGAAAAAAACATATGTAAGTCGCACTGGACTATAAGTCGTGTTCATTTAGAACCAAGAACCAAAAGAAAACATTACCGTCTACAGCCGCGAGCGCTCTATGTCTTCAGTGCCCTCTCGCGGCTGTAGACGGTAATGATTTCTCTTGGTTCATTTCTCTCAGTTCATGTCAAATTAATCTTGATAAATAAGTCGCACCTGACTATAAGTCGCAGGACCAGCCAGACTGAAAAAAAGTTTGACTTATAGTCCGGAAAATACGGTACACCGTTTCACAAAATATATGGATTGGCAGTACATAAAACCCAAAGGTGTCATTTTCAGATTTATCTACTCTGGCACCTGTTTTTTTTTTTTTTTTTTTATTGCGTTTTCACTCCCCCGAATGCCGGATTCATCTGGACGAAACGCATAAATGCGTCTCCGTGTGTGGGGGGCCTTACTGTGATTGGTTTTTGTATGACTGTGTGTAACAGATGACTTAATGAAACGCTTCGCAGGTAAATTGCGGTGATGCGCTTTCTCTCCAGTGTGAATCCTCTCGTGTGTTTTCAAATTTATTGAACGACTAAATTTCCTGTCACAGTGTGAACACCTGTAAGGTTTCTCTCCAGTGTGGATCCTCTCATGTGTTTTCAAACTTGATGAATCACTGAATCTCTTGTCACAGTGTGAACACTTGTAAGGTTTCTCTCCAGTGTGGATCCTCTCATGTGTTTTCAGATTTGATGAACGACTGAATCTCTTGTCACAGTGTGAACACTTGTAAGGTTTCTCTCCAGTGTGGATCCTCTCATGTGTTTTCAAACTTGATGAATGACTGAATCTCTGGTCACAATGTGAACACTCATAAGGTTTCTCTCCAGTGTGAATCCACTCATGCAGTTTTAATCTGCTTGCTGAACTAAAAGTCTTTACACACCCAAAGCACACGTACTCTCTCACACCAGTATGTATTTTCTGATGTTCTTTTAAACTTTGTAGATGCAAAAAACTCTTACTACACAAATTACATGGATGTGGTTTCTCCTTTGCATGAACTTTCAAGTGTTTCTTCAGAAGTGAAGCCCATAAAAAGATTTTACCGCATTGATCACATGCGTGCTGCTTCTCTCCAGTGTGGATGTTCATGTGATACTTAAGGCTTGATGATTGTGTGAAACTCTTCCCGCACTGATCGCAAGTGAATGGTTTCTCTCCAGTATGAACTCTCATGTGACACTTGAGATTTTATTTACATGTGAAACTCTTTCCACACTGAGTGCAGGTGAAAGATTTCTTATTTTTTTGTTTGGTTTGAGAGCAAATCAAATGTTTTCCACCAGTTTTAACATGATTTTTCTCTTCAATTTCACTTGATTCTTCATTTTCCTCTTTTTCTTCAATGAGCTCTGAAATAAAAGTAAAAATTATTTATTTTTTGGTACATTGTTGAAAGCTGAGAGAACATCTGTAAATTACACAATTTACTTTTCTTGCTTTAGATTTACTGTCTTGTCTACTGGAATGTTACTGTAATGTGTTTTAAAAATTTAATAGGGAGACCCGGTAAACATTTTTAAGCATTATTTTTCTTTTCGGTCAGTTTGACCCCAGGGTCTTTAAGCTATATAAAACAAGAAATAAATAAATTTTACTAGGGCTGTGATGGTGGCAGATTTTTACCACTTTACCACCATCATAGACCTAGTAAAATGTATATATTTACCATATTTTTCAGACTATAAGTCGCACCGGACTATAAGTCGCATTTATGTAGAACCAAGAACCAAGATAAAACATTACCATCTCCAGCCGCGAGAGGGAGCTCTATGCTTTCTTTGGTACGCTACAGGAGCACTGAGAAGCATAGAGCGCCCTCGGTAATATAAACTGTATTATATAATATTAATATTATAAATTATATAATAATATATTAATGTAAACGGTAATATTTATACATACATATATATATATAAATATATATATATATATATATATATATATATATATATATATATATATATAAACACAAAATTATTAACGCAACACTTTAGATTTTGCCCCCTTTTTCATGAGCTTAACTCAACGATTTAAGTCTTTTCCTGTGTACACAAAAGGCCTATTTCACTTAAAAATTGTCTTAATCTGCGTTAGTGAGCACTTCTCCTTTGCCGAGATAATCCATCCACCTCACAGGTGTGGCATATCAAGATACACAAAACTTGTTCAAAATGCACAGAATAAGCATGTCAAGAGTTTTAACAACAACGACAATGTCTAGTGTTTTAACAATTCTGCCAGAAAAGAAAATTAAGCATAACAATCATGTATTTACCCATTTAAACTTTTTAATTAATCGTTTTGGGTGAAAGTATGGTGTATTGTTATAAAAACAAATGTTGAAAGTATTATACCCATTGTTTGAAATGGTTATATTTTCTGCCGAACATGCTTTGCAGCTGCTGCTGCAGTGACAGTGTAGTTGCACGGACGCGCTGCTCGCGCACCGCTCACGCTTGCGGTGTGAAACAGGGGTGAGGCTGCCCACAATAAAAGGCGAAAAAGAGCACTTTTAGATAAACAAGGAAAACAATATGTTTACTTTTATGGAAGCAGAAAAACAAAGTTCATTAAGACCCATAGGATTGCTTTTGATTAGAGTTGTTCTTATTCCGATACTTGTATCGGAAATAGGGGTGCTCCGATCACGATCGGCCTATCGTTATGCGCATCTCGTCAGTAAAGCCGGTTCTCTAATCAGCGGTTAATTCCATCAGGTGCCTGATTTCACATAGAGCAGCTGTTACTACACAGAGCAGTTGTTAACTGAGAAGATGCACCAAAAAACGCTGAAAATGAAGTGGATTTGCGCATCTTCTCTATTAACAACGGCTCTGTGTAGTAACAGCTGCTCTATGTGAAATCACGCACCTGATGGAATTAACCGCTGATTAGAGAACCGGCTTTACTGACAAGATGCACATAACGATCGGCCGATCGTGATCGGAGCACCCTTAATCGGAAATATCCCCAATACCACAACAAATTCTGGCATCGGCGAGTATATGAACCCATATACCAATCCGATACCATTTTCTTACACAAAATCTAGTTATGACCGCTAGTGTTGCCTAACCGCTGCATGGTTCTTCTTCGCTGTTCAGAATGCATTGCAAACACAGGAAGTTGTGCTGTGTTGCCACAAGCAAACCCTGTTTTTGAACAGCGAAGAAGAAATGAAAACGCGTTAGCAGCACTGATCTATATATGACTGGATCGCTCATCTCGTTCTAAACTGCGAACAGACAGTGAAGCCGCTTTTATATTATAAATCAGTTGTTAGCAGTATGTCTCTGAAGTACCGGTAGTTACCGATTTCCGAGTATATTCGGTACCTGCAGCTGCGTTCAGTCACTTCCGTGTTAGTCAAAGCGCAGGGCTCCAGACAGTAGCCCAATGTATACTAGTGTCTGTGAATATTAAACTGCAAAATACTATTTAAATATTACTTCTGCAAATTCAACATCTCTGTAGGTGACAGGCGCAGATGCGCGGGAGCTTGCTGTTTTGTAGTCTCTGCCGTGTGTCACTATATGAGGACACGAACGCATAAACCGTAACTTCATGAGAATTTACCGTTTCATTTGAGAAAACTGTCATATCATAAACACAGACACTCAAAGATTTTTTAGTTAGATTTTTGGCTGCATTTGAAGTAATTTTTCACTTAAGAAAATAAATAATACTGTCAAATTCATGTCAGATAATAAAAATACTGTATTGAATACAGTAGTTCACCATGTATTTGTTCATGTTTTATTAAAGGGGGGGGGGGTGAAATGCTCGTTTTCACTCAATATCCTGTTAATCTTGAGTACCTATAGAGTAGTACTGCATCCTTCATAACTACAAAAAGTCTTTAGTTTTATTATATTTATAAGAGAAAGATAGTCTGTACCGATTTTTCCCGGAAAAACATGAGCCGCTGGAGGCGTGACGTGTGGGCGGAGCTAAAGAATCACGAGCGCGAGTAGGCTTTGCGTTGAGAGCGTTTGGAAGCTGTGACATTACCATGAGGAAAAAACCATCATCCAAAACAAACCATGGTTAACAAACAAAATATGTTTGCTGCGTGGATCAGGCGGACTTAATGAATATGCAAATTCATTATTTGCCAGCAGGAGATGTTTTAAAGCATAGACATAAAGCACGAGAAAAAAAGGTTTCCCCAGTAACCGCTGTAAACAAAGCAGAGCTACGCTCACACGCTGCTTTACCAGGCATATAACATGCAAGTCTTCCTTCAGAAATACAGCGATGTAAAAACACCTGTGCCTTGCTTTGATATTTAAACACATAAATGTAAGGAATTGTTATTAATAAAAGTGCAGTACGTAACGTTACTCATGTTTATTCCCTGCTGAAAAAAACAATAGAAACCATTACAGAAATTCTAATGGTGTCCATTACAAAACCATTACAAACCATCAGCAATTAACCATTAAAACCATTACCAAATGGTTTCCATTACGTAGTGTGTTTTGGGCATATTCCATTAGGATTTATTGGTTTGTATTGGTTTCCATTACAAGTTTGTATTGGTCACGATTTGCACATAATGGTTTCCATCACAGTTTTGTATTGGTTCTGATGGTTCCATTACAAGTTTGTGTTGATCTTTATTAAAACAAATTTAATGGTTTCTGTTGGTTTTGTAATGGTTCCATTACAAGTTTGTATTGGTCTTTATTAAAACAAATGTAATGGTTTCTGTTGGTTTTGTAATGGTTCTGATGGTTCCATTGCAAGTTTGTATGGGTCTTTATTAAAACAAATTTAATGGTTTCTGTTGGTTTTGTAATGATTCTGATGGTTCCATTACAAGTTTGTATTGGTCTTTATTAAAACTAATTTAATGGTTTCTGTTGGTTTTGTAATGGTTCCATTACAAGTTTGTATTGGTCTTTATTAAAACAAATTTAATGGTTTCTGTTGGTTTTGTAATGGTTCTGATGGTTCCATTACAAGTTTGTATTGGTCTTTATTAAAACAAATTTAATGGTTTCCGTCAGTTTTGTAATGGTTCTGATGGTTCCATTGCAAGTTTGTACTGGTCTTTATTTGCATATATTTAATAGTTTTCTTTGCAGTTTTATATTGGTTCTGATTTGAATGTTTAACTGATAGCTGGTAATTAGGCCATTAATTAATATAAGTAAATAATTTAAATTATTAATACAAACTGTACACAGGTTTTGTCAAGAATATAATGTTTTTATTTATTTAAACTTCATACCAACCTTTCAATAGCAAACAGTTCAAGTTGTTTTGCAAAGAATTAAGAATATGCACCTAAAATCAAAATTATTCACAGAATACTCAACATAGCTGGAATTAACACAAAACCTTGACATTACATTTTATTTTAATTATTGTTATTCATTAATGCATTATAGAAATGCAGGAACTATGAACTGTTTTTTGTGGCTTGTAGCTGTCTCAGACCTGCAAAAAAAAAAAAAGGAAAAAAAAAGGGACAATTCATTAGGACAATATACCACATTACCAGTATGTGAGATTATCCATACATATATTTATATGGCAGTCTCAAAAAAGTTATTGATTTTTCTTTCATGCCTAAAATCATTAGGATTTAAAAAAAGAAAATGTTCCATGAATATATTTTGTAAATTCCCTACCATAAATGTATCAACTTAATTTTTTATTAATAAAATGCTTTGCTCTGGATTTGAAATATTTTTCACAATATTTAGATTTTTTAGCACCATCAGATTCCAGATTTTCAAATAGTTGTATCTCAGACAAATATTGTCCTCCTAACAAACCATACATCAATGGAAAACGTATTTATTATTATTATTGAAATAAAAATCTAAAAAATAAAATAAAAACAATTATCCTTATAACTGGTTTTGTGGTCCAGTTTCACAAATAGGCTTGAATAATTACATTATCTACTTTTTATGGTACATAGTCTCTATTCACTTCGAGTCATATTAGATAAGAGGATGTAGCAATTCCATTCGGATATGGATATGCAAACACTTACCACTGACAGTTTTATCTGGTTTATGTCACTGATCTCCTCAGCCAGGTATTTCCATACACTTAGGAGGCGTTTATTTCCTATAAGGTGTGGCCTTTTTTCTTCAGCTTCTAAGACAGACACTCTTGTTTTGAACACACACACGCACACACACACACACACACACACACACACACACACACACACACACACACACACACACACACACGCACACACATAAACAAAAATTGAAATTCAAGAACTGATGGACTAATCTCAGACTTTAAATCTGACCACTCTCAAGTGGAAATTAAGTAGCATATGTGACCTGTGCTGGCAAAGTTAGTCACAATGAGCAAAAATCAGTTGAGGTTTTTTTTCTCATTAAAAAGTCCTTCAAAATGATGTATAACTGTATATATATATATATATATATATATATATATATATATATATAAATTACTGAGCTACGCCCGTTTGAAGTTGAAAGAGTTGGCAAAGTCAACTCTTTTCTATTTTCTAAAGGTTCCAAACCAAAATCACTGAGAAACATTGCATCTTTTCCTGCAGTTCTTTTCTTAATAATAATTCACTTTTTTATTTTACATCCGAACAAAAGCATTCAAGTAAGAAAAACTAATAATCAAATGTAAAATCCCTTTATTCATTACAAATAAATTAATTATTAAAACTATAAAAGCAGTTCAATTAGTCATTCTGTGTATACAGGTGCTCGTCATATAATTAGAATATCATAATTTCAATTAAAAAAGTGAAACCTGTATATTATATTCATTCATTACACACAGACTGATATATTTATTTATATCTGACAACTAAGGAAAATCCCAAATTCATTAAAAAAAATTAGAGTATAACTTAAGACCAATACAAAGAAAGGATTTTTAGAAATCTTGGCCAACTGAAAAGTATGAACATGAAAAGTATGAGCATGTACAGCACTCAATACTTAGTTGAGGCTCCTTTCCCCTGAATGACTGCAGCAGTGCGGTGTGGCATGGAGTCGATCAGTCTGTGGCACTGCTCAGGTGTTATGAGAGTCCAGGTGTCTCTGAGAGTGACCTTCAGCTCTTCTGCATTCTTGGGTCTGATATATCACTACTCAGCAGCAGTACAGTCCTTTTTGAAGCGAGACACTTCTGGTTCTGTATGTTGTTCAAGAGTGGCTTGACACAAGGAATGTGAAGCTGAAACCCATGTCTTGCGAACCTCTGTGTGTAGTGGTTCTTGAAGCACTGACTCCAGCTGCAGTCCACTCTTTGTGAATCTCCCCCACATTTTTGAATGGGTTTTGTTTCACAATCCTCTCCAGGGTGCAGTTATCCCTATTGCTTCTACACTTATTTTCTACTACATCTTTTCCTTCCCTTCTCCTCTCTATTAATGTTCTTGGACGCAGAGCTCTGTGAACAGCCAGCCTCTTTAGCAATGACCTTTTGTGTCTTCCCCTCCTTGTGCAAAGTGTCAATGGTCGTCTTTTGGACAACGGTTAAGTCAGCAGTCTTCCCCATGATTGTGTAGCCTACAGAACGAGACTGAGAGACCATTTAAAGGATTTGCAATTGTTTTGAGTTAATTAGCTGATTAGAGTGTGGCACCAGGTCTCTTCAATATTGAACCTTTTCACAATATTCAAATTTTCTGGGATACTGAATTTGGGATTTTCCTTAGTTGTCAGTTATAAACATCAAAATTAAAAGAAATAAAGATTTGGAATATATCAGTCTGTGTGTAATGAATGAATATAATATACAAGTTTCACTTTTTGAATGGAATTAGTGAAATCAACTTTTGGATGATATTTTAATTATATGACCAGCACCTGTATTTATCAGGATATATATATATAACTGTAATTTGAATGTCGGATTGAAATGAACACTGTTATTAGAGTAGTTAATTGTTAGCATAAGTGTGGCTAATAATAATAATTAAAAATACTAATAATAATTAGCATGTTTTTGTGTTTTGCTTTGGTACTGAAATTGGTACTGTGACAACACTAATAGTTAGACCTCGATTAATGTGTTCAAGTGCACTGCAGGTTGGAGCAAAACTCTGCATGTAAGTGGACCTTAAGAGACAATGTTGAGATCTCCTGCAATATGTTCTGAGCATGCACTATAAAGAGACAGAATGACTTACAACACTGGTGTCCAGTCCTGGGCTGGAGGACCACCGTTCTGCAGAGTTTCTGCTGATCCTTGATCAGCTGCTCAGGTCTGCTTAACTGGGGTTGGAGCTAAACTCTGAAACAAGAGAAGACAACCAATATTATGAAGTTAAACAAAAAAACGATAAAGAAATATGCACAACGTTTGAAAATGCACAAAGATGAGAAGAAAGCTATGTGTTTAATGAGAACTTTCCACTGAAAAATAAGAACCAATATTAAGTCACAGATGCATTTTTATTAATTCTTATTAATATTGTTTAAATATGTTACAGTAACCTTGTGCTTTATCAATGATTTTCAGTCTCTGAAATAGAAAAGATCTATCAGTGCTGAATGGCATCATACATACATCATATGTAATGATATTTAACAAGAGTTCTAACACTGTGTCATCACTGGACAGCACAACAAAATACAACAGAGCCTTTTATAATCAGTGATGTTCTCTTACACTGGATGCGGCACGAAACAACAAATCACAGACGGTGATCTGATGCCTTTTCCTATTTATGATGTACTGACACAAAGTTTAAATGATTTTTAACAGTCACTTTGGAGTGAGAGTGTGTAGCTTGGAGATAGAGATTTTTTTATGTTTCTGAAATAAGTCTCATGTACACTAAGAAAACTGCATTTATTTGATCATAAAAAAATGGTAATGTTGTGAAATATTAGTACAATTTCAAATAACTGCTTTATATGTGAATATTTTGTAAAATTTTATTCTTGTTTTAACAAAGCATGATTTCTGAAGGATTGTGTGACACTGGAGACTGATGCTGAAAATTCAGCTTTGATCACTTATTAAAACAAACTTAAATAGAAAATAGTTATTAAAAAAATTGTAATTTCACAATTTAACTGTATTTTAATCAAATAAATGCAGCAGTGGTGAGCATAAAAGATGTCTTTGAAATACATGACAAATCTAACCCTTACATTTTTGAATGGTGTATGTTTGACGAATTGCTTACTATTCATGGTCCATAATGTCTAAAAATGTTCTTCGACAGGAGATATGACTCTAGAGCACAGCCATCAGCATGGAAGAACCTAGGAACATAAGCATACTGTTACAGAGACAACAATATTTATTATACAATGCCAGGTATAAGGCATATACTATAGCAGAGGTGAAATGCAGAAAAGAAAAATAATAATTCACAGAATATATAATTTATATAATCATTTACAATAAATATATATATATTTTAGTTTTACTTATTTAGTAATGCTCCTACAGCGTGGACATCAAAATGTGTATGTTTTCATCCTCTCTGTCAGCAGCTCCCTTCAGAAATGTTAAAATCAGGAACTTCTCCTGTGTCATAGAGGTTTTTTTTCTGGCACTTCTGAAATCACAGAACAAGTTTGTATTTATGTGTTTACCATGAAAGATCAAAACCTGAAGGTTTCAGTCCATTTTCACGCTCTATGTAAGTGATGTAACGTTATCCGGTTACGTTAGTGCACATTTTAGGATTAAACAGTGGATACATTTAGGGTTAAATTAATTCGGTTAAGTTACTTCCATTCATCCATTGATATATATGGAGAGAGAGAGAGACAGAGAGAGAGAGAGAGAGAGAGAGAGAGAGAGAGCGAGCTCATCTACACACAAGATGACATTAAAAGCCCAAACTTAATAAACAAGAGCTCATGTCTATCGTTACCTCTTGTATTTAGCCTTACCTTTGAGATGCTAACGGACTTTTTCTGACGACGCTAAACCATTTCTATAAAGTAAATATTAAACGAAAGTGTATAATTTACATGAAATAAAGTGTCAGGAACACTTTAATGTACTATTTGTGTAATTTAATAGACTAAACTTACCTAAAAAAAAAAAGTGAAACCACATTGAGTGTCAGCGATCAGCTGCTTGACGGTTGGGCTGCCGCCTCGTTTCCATGGTGACGTCCTCCGCTCCAGTTCTGCGCGCGCGCACATTACAGCACGTGGAAGTCACGCAGAATTTCACTGTTATTTCACATCTATTTTTGGGCTAAATTTGGACCAAATCCGACAGACAAAACAAAGACCAACTTTTCAAGTCAATTTTGAAGGCCATGAGGAGTCGAGTTGATTTAAAAAAAAAAAAAAAAAAACAATTAAATGAATTAAAAATAACCTTTCCAAATGACGTATGGCGTAAGGCAAGGCACTGCAGCCAACAGACCAGAAGTTAACTTAGGTCCAGGCGCATACGCTCGATGAAACAGTCTATATTTATGATCCAGAATCAGATCCAGAGGCTGAAATTTAACAAGAGCAGCATCAGCAACGACGTCTCTATGTGGTATGTATTGAAACTGTATATATTTGCTCAGCGGTTTTGGAAAATGACTAAGTTCCACTTTATGTTTTTTTAAAGTGTACATGTGGAAAGTGCAGTTTGATGACAACATCGCATGTTGTTTACTTGATGTACTTAGGCGCCGATAGCTAAGTTAACAACACAGAGATATTTGAAGCAGTTTTAGGCCGGGTTCACACCGCAAGCTGCAGCAGAGCAGAAGCAGCTAGCGCGTTAGCAGGTAGGCAGAGCAGAAGCAGCGCGCGCCTCTTTTGCTTTCACACTGGCAGTGGAGGCAGCGCGCAACTGAACAGCTGATTTTGGTCAGAGTGTTCTATAATGGTTACGTTCGCATTGCTTTATTTCCCATTTAAAACACATTGAAATAAAAAGAATTGGCAAGCTTTTTTAATTAATAATTTCATTGTTACTTTTGTTGCATCTTTGTTTTCCTGTCTTTAGCACTATTCGGACGGGACTAGTTTTCTAAACTACGTTTGAGTTTCGATTCTTACCACCTGACGTCTGTGATTTTCATGTACCAATTCGGACGGGACTAACATCTCCGTGTTTTTTACAGAGGTGGGAGGGTCTGTTTTGTGCATCTGGGCATCACAGAGATCATGCGCTCTGTATGCGTGCATTTAATTCATTCAGAATGATTGCCTTAGTATTATTACACAATAAATACTAAATGGCTAGTATAGCAAAACGATGTTACCGTGTGGTTCCTTTAGTTTACATTATGTAACTGGGTACATAAATGAACGTGAGTAATCTTACCTGATGCTGATATTACAATAGCCGGTATTAACAGTTTACGCGATCTTGCTCTTGATTTTATTATTTGTATTTTTTTTTTTTATTTATTTGCCGCTAAGCAATATCAAACATCCGCGCGGTAAGAGCATCTACAGTAATTCACGTTGGCCAAAACACACAAGGAAACGCGTTGTGAAATAAAATATCGCCGGCAATCACAGACATTCGCATTCGGACAGGATTAGTTTTCTCAGAGGATCACTGAGTTTGCCGAAAAACGGTAGGTAATTTGCTCTGGAATTTGCTCTGGCAGATTCGGACGGGATTAAAATCACCAAGTACGTCTGTGAAATGCAGATTTCTCTAACGACCCCCTGTAAAACTAGTCCCGTCCGAATAGGGCTTTTGTTTTCCGTGCAGTACGTGTTGTTGATAGAAGAAAGGCCATCGCGCTATATTTGTTATTAAGGAGACTAAAAAAGACGCAGACTTTGGCTTCATCCCATTAACCGACATAGGAGAGAACATGGTGCATATTACCATCTTGTCACTGGGTTTGTTTGCAATCAAATTTACCAAAGGACACCCTGAAAACCAATTTAATAAACGGTTTTAAATTATGTGTATTGTAAATGGTTCACAGCCTTGACTTGCTGCTCATCTTGAAATCAGCACTTACTTGTTTATTATATATGCATGTATCACCTGCTTTTGTTATTTGTGTGCTTATGTGTAATTTAGAAATTGTAAATAAATGGTTCCAATTGAATCAATTTTGAATCAAATATTGAGTTGTTTGCTCGTGAGCCAGCGAAAGCGTCAAAAACACTAGGTATAAAATTAATTACCATCTGCAATAAGAGCCGATGCAACTTCATCCCATGCTTTTTCCTTCTCCTGCAAGTCTTTGTAAAGTACATTGTGTGGATCATAAAGAACTTGATATTTCTCAACTTCCACGATGAGACGAGAGTCGTCCATTAATGTCTTTCCAGGTGCACTCTGAAGACCACCGCCTGTGACACCACGTGCTGTTGTTTATGATTGTCAGCACGACATCCGTTCTTCTGCCAATATATAGGCCTAGTTAAAACTCTGCAGACCCGGTACCTGGTCCGAAAATAGCATGCCAGATGTTTGTGTCTCATTTGCATATCCTTCCTTATATGGTATATGCCCAAAAATGGGTTCATTTGAAAGCTTAGAGTGTTTTCTTTACAAAGAATACCATTAATTGGGGTTTTATGATACATAAAGTAGTCAAATTAAGCTAAGAAATATATTTCCCCCCCCCCATAAATTTCCATCTAACGATTGCGAATACGTTTTCGTAAGAATGTGTATTTAAAATATTTTTCACAAAACAGTCAAGTCATATATCACAAGAAAGCTCTCATTCTCAGGAATCTGATGATGTAGATCATTTTATTGTGTGACAATCACAGATCGAATGATCTTCAACAGAATCGCGATGTAAAATTTCTCACCTTATTATTTATACATTTTGCACCGCTTCAGTCAGCCGCAAACAGCCACGCATACCTATATACTCGATAAAACCTTTTAGATTAGAATCTCTTCTTTCAAACAAGACCAGTTTTACGTTTCTGCGTGCTTCCATTGCTGAGATATAAAGCGTTTTGTACAAGTGCGCAAAAGAGCTCCAAAGGCTGTATGATTGACAAGATCTCTAACTCATATAGATGGGTCTAAAAGCCTTTCTTCTGCTATAGACGTCTGATCTCTTTTATGAAGCGCTATTTGCCCTGATAGCTGCCATTCACAAGTCGTTCCCTCCAATCGAATGTGTGAATTCAGCACCAGCGGGGGTGACAGGAACTGGACAGCGACTGCCCACTCCTTTCCGCCGGAATGACGCAAACGAAGCGATGGGCTCTGGGAAACCGAGTTTTTGGCTGCTTCTAAACAAAGGCCACGCGAGGCGAAACTACAAGCGGCCGAATCTACGGATTTATAATGCATAATATTCATAAAACAAGTTATGGGTGGCCACCTTCGCCGTGGAGAGGTCAGGACGCGCATCTGGTAAGCGTATACGCGTGCTACTCGCTTTCATACATTTGATTCTTTATTCTGAGGCTTGGAAGCTCCGCTAGCAATAAGCTAATATGTTTATTTTCATAACTGTGCAGTGTTCGACCGCATCTCAGTGAATGTACAGTAATCAGTACAGTACTGGGGGAATAAACATAAATTAGTTTGTTGACGCTCCGAAGTTCGCGTAGAAGCTTCGGGGAGCATATTTACGCTGAATCAGAACCGAAACAAACAGACACGCTGATAAAAAATCAAAATATTATATATGAATGAGACAGGCGAGGTCTCCCAATCTTTACACGATGCAGAATAGACATAAATGAAACGATATGAATTTGGAGATTGTGGATTCTATTTTAGATTTTGATAGACCAGATATTTTTTATAATTTTATGCATGTTGCTATTGTGTAATTTGACTTATTCTCTTTCAAAGACTGTTCAGAAAACCCACACACAAAAAAAGCACATTGTATTGAGATGGTTCATCATATGTGAAACAACATAAATAATACTATTTGTCACAAACAGCAGCTTTTTATGTAACTTCTGAGTGTTTTCTGTAAAATAATATACAGAGATCACATTATTCCATACTGCAAGTGTGCAAAAGATGACTTCATACTTATTTAGACAAAAATTTTATACAAAAATTGTATTATTCCTTCCTTCAGTTGGAATAGAATAACTTTTGCATAGATTAGGATAGAAAGAAATTTCTGTTTTCCTCTAATAGCTGACAAGTGGAACAAGCACAAGACATTGGTCTGAAGTTGCCAGCCCCTTCAATGCCTGAGTTATACCATTTCAAACTTCAGTTTACACAAATAAAATAAAAAAGCGCCTTGTTTTTTTCCCTATTTATTATAACACAGACAGCATATATTGTCATTTTTATCAATTTCAACAGTGTTTTATGTAATTTCAAAGGGTTTCCTTTGAAATTATACCAAACTTTCTGAGCTTACACTGTAGCATTAGTATAGGCAGGCATTCAAAATTAGGTAGGAAAATGAAAAACGGAAATCCCCAAAATAGCATTTGTGCTTAAGAGGTTAAAACCATGGTTAATTTTCGTAAAGTTTCCATTTGGTATTCGCTCCAAATGACGACGACGTCCTCACTGGTTTTCCTCTCGTCGCTTCACTCCAGTCCAGCGGGAGGCGCTAAACACATACATTTGACAAACACCATTAAACCTCAGAGGAAGAAGTGTTTCACCGCGCTCTCTGTTGTTGTTATGTCAGTATGCTACCTAAACGTTTAGACATATTTCTTTAAAGAAAAAATATATATATATTTATAGTTTTTGAATCAGTTCATAAATACCTGTAATATTTCTCGTCTTCACATTCGTGACTGAGTTTTGAAGCAAGCAGGAATATCTGGAGGAGTTTCTGAACTTAGATCTGCTGCTGTGAAGATGGAGTTTGTGAAAGAGGAGAGAGAAGAGAACACGAGTGAACCAGAAACCAGCACAATAAAACACGAGGAACCAGAAACCTGCACAATAAAACACGAGGAACCAGAAACCTGGAGAATAAAACACGAGGATCCAGAAACCAGCACAACAAAACACGAGGAACAAGAAACTTTGAGAATAAAACACGAGGATCCAGAAACCACCACAATAAAACACGAGGATCCAGAAACCAGCACAACAAAACACGAGGAACAAGAAACTTTGAGAATAAAACACGAGGATCCAGAAACCACCACAATAAAACACGAGGAACCAGAAACTTTGAGAATAAAACACGAGGAACCAGAAATAAAACACGAGGAACAAGGAGGTTGGTGTTTATTCTTCTTTCATCTTTAATGAATGTTTGTGGTACATTAGGTATCCAAAGCTTTTTTTTTCGGGGTATTTTTGAGCCCTTGAAAATTTCTGTGTAGACATTTGTGTGTGTGTGTGTGTGTGTGTGTGTGTGTGTGTGTGTGTGTATATATATATATATATATATATATATATATATATATATATATATATATATATATATATATATACTCACACACATATTAATAATCACTGTAATCGGCACAATCTGTGTAACAATAATATGCTGTGCAGCATGGATGTACCTTACATGTTTGTGTTTTTGAAAAAAAACGTTTATTTATGGTTTCTGAAAAAAATTATGTCACTGATAATAAGGCCATGATACACATATAGAACATTTGTTCACAAAACATAATAATATTATGATCTCATGATAAATGTTATTTTGAATAATGTGTATTACCAGACAGTTGAACAGTATTTTTTCTACTATCAAATGTGCACCAGCTACTGTTTGGTTACCCACATTCTTCAAAATATCTTTTTTTATTTTGTGTTCACCTGCAAGAAAGATATTAAAGGGTTAGTTCACCCAAAAATGAAAACTAGACCATGTTTTACTCACTCTCAAGAATCCTTAAGGTGTATATGACTGATTTATTTCAGATTAATCCAAACTGAGTTATATACAAATTATCCTGGCTCTTCCAAGCGTTAGAATTGGAGTAGGAGGGTGTTTTTGTCCAATAGTCCAAAAGTAGTCAAAAAAAAAAAAAAGCATGCGCATCTGTAATAAAATGCCTCACATGCAGAGCCGGATTATCCATAAGGGCACTTGGGCCAGTGCCCAGGGGCACCAACCATTCACAACAACTAGGGAGGCACCACATGACACAAGCTTTAAAATTATTTTTCGTAAATTGTTTTATTATTAACTTGAAATTCTTGAAAGACCATACATAACTTGTTTATGAACACTAACTCAACAACAATAATAATAATAAATTATAAATACATAAAGATTACTTGACCACTATCAGTCCCCCCCCTTCCGTCCCCAATCTGTCAAATTTGAGTTGGTCCACAACAAGTATGCGCAAATGTGTCATTTTTTAACGGTTACAGAAAATGAATCAAAATGGACAGACGTCAATTGAGGGGTTTTGCAAAAAGAAAGTTAAAGAAAGACAAGGACGCTAGACGTTTAGCTACAATAGTGTTTTTTTCTTTTTAATATGCGCGGAGGGGCAGGCATGTTGATATTCGAATACATTGCATGATATTCGATATCCATTCGAATTAGCCCTAGTATACTTATACATTTTGTATTTTAATAGCGTTTCGGCCACATGGATCCCGCATTTTGGGAAAATTGAAACCGATATTTTTTGAAACCAGGGGCCTGTTCTTCGTACGTTGCTAACTCAGTTAGCTGGATTTGATTGATGATGATTTGGCGTGATCTTGGATCATTTGGTTCTTCGAAGCTCATCCCGGAGCTGCTGTCATAGCAACAGGTCCGTAAGCTTAAACCTGCTCAGGAGCAGCTTATTTCATATAAACAGGATTAGATCGCTTCTTTTCAACCAGAACTGATACTCAAAATATGTCTGCTACCACTGCTACTTTATTACAAGAGTATGGTTCTGATCCAGGGACAATAATTTAAAATAATAATCATTAAAAAAATATTTAAAAATAATATAAAAATGCTGTGTAGTCGATAACAGCCTACTATAGACACAGCTAGTTTTACTCACTGAAATATTTATTTGTCACAAAGTTATTACTTCATAATTGTATTAGAGTTTTACACACATGCTATACAGATAATAGAGTCATGCATTATTTTGAGTGATGATTATTATTATAAGAGCTTGATGGAGTGCAGGAGATGCAGATAACATGATATTGACCCTTAAGAAACTTTCATTAATGCTGTCACGTAACAAATCTGTCCAAATATACAATGAAATGAATAGATAATTTCTTCATTGAAATAAAAATGTAAAGACTGCACAACTTTTATAAATTGCGAATCTAAATAATTGGGAATCATGAAAAAAATTCTAATAAAATAAAAACATGTATCTATTATCTGTTTCATCTATTATAAGATTTATGTAGTTTTGTTTGCTTGGCTGTTTCCTTATAAAAGTCCAGAAATTTGTCAAGTTTTTCGTCGTGGTGTCATTTTAAATTCTATGACGTCATTACATTGCCGTCTTGCCACCAGCCAATCGTTGCACTGCTGATCATGGTTTCGAGTATCGATACATATCCCCTTTTAAGACAACGCATGAACGCGCAATTACCTCAGATAACTCAATCCAGCGATACTAATCATACACAACAGGTGTGTTCGAGGAACCCAATTAGCCGGATCATGATTAGCACGGTGATATCATCTTGGATGTGTCATTTGATCTCGGATGTAATAAGCGACGTACGAAGAACGGGCCCCAGGTCCCGAAGTGCATAAATTAGAAAATGCAGCCTTTGCATTTTTGTGTGGACAGTGAAGCTGTATATTTTCTGAAATGATAACGTCATCAACCCACGTCTCGCCCTTAGTCAGTCACTGCATCATGTAACGGCAACAAAAAACATGATCAAGCACTGAACGATTGTCTTTTTATTAACACTGATTAATAAATGTATTGTTCCACGTTTGTTTGTAAACCACACACAAGGTTTATGTGCCTAGTCCTAGTTAAAGTCTTCTCCGTTTTAATTGTATTTCTGTGGCAGAATTACAGTGCCACATGCTGGTCTGGCATGTATACTACATTGTTTTGTGGTTTCGCATGGATGCAGATATTTCATGAGACAAGAAAAAAAAAGTCTGATTAGGCTCTGATCAGGGATCTGATTCACACTCACTCACTCACACTCTCTATCTCAGCTAGGTACATTTTGATGTTTGTTTTGAGATCACAGCTGAAAAAGTCTGTTCTTATTTATGATTTTGTTTACATTTTTTAAAATATAAATTGTAAACATTGTAGGGCTGGGCGATATGGCTTAAAAAAAATCTCAGATTTTTTTCACACCAAACCGATTTTCGATTTTAATCGATTTTTTTTTCTATTTAAAAACAAACTACAACCGACAAAGAAATTGCTCAAAACAAATGTACACTTGCCGCTGGGTTCAGCGTTGCCCTTCAGATACAAGGCGATTTGCGCTGCGCTATGGCGTAGGCAGTTTTAACCCTCTCCGGCTTAAATTAAGTTTTAGTAACAAGTATAATAATTAAAACATGTATCTGGAGTAATAAGGTAGTTAGTTTTTTAACTGTTGCAAATAGGGATGTCAAATTTCGATTATTTCCATGATCGATCGTCGTTTAAATTAACGATCAATTAATCGATTAATCGTTAACCATAATACTGCAAAATGCGTCTATTGCAGGCACGCAGTCAGCGGTATGACAGGATGGGCAAAAGCCACACACAAAACGCTTTCTCACTTGAATTAAAGAGGTTTTAGTCTGAATAAAATGCTAGTAACAGGATTATAAAATGAATAGATGCGATTATGATCATTTGATAAAATGAAGAGAGCTCGCCATACTTTTGAGGTCATTTTGCTTTGTTGACCGTTTCCAATCCCGCACAGAGAACGCTGAACGCGCCTCTTGAAATGGTTTTGTGGTGCTCGTTGTTGTATTTTAAAGCACAATTGCAATGTTTTCAACTGACATTATTGTATTTAAAATAAAATTATCCGAAATGTGGATCGCGTGTGACTGCGCTGCACATTAAGTGAACTACATCGGCGCTGCTGCACCAAAACACACTGTTGCTCACATTAATTTGATCCTGCTGGATTCTGTCCTAGAAAATGTCAGATTTTTAAAAATCCAGCATACAGCGCATTAGATCGTGACAGTGCATATGAGCAAAAACATCCTTGAAACAGCAGAGAGGACCGGTATACTACGGTCTATTTAAACTGACCAGTGTAACCTTTTAAATGTTTAGTTGACTATTTTATTTTGATAATGAACAGGCTGCGATGTAAGTTTGAATCGCTAGAATATACGTGTGCAGCAGGCTCCGGCGCGATCGAAACAGCTGAGACAGAAGAAAAATATATATATTTTCCGCAAAAGTGTTTACTTTCATTTGTGCACACTCACAATAAAAACAGAAGATTTGTGCTCTTGTAAAATAAAGCAAACAAACAGAATGCGTTGTCATCCTTTTTTTTTATTTTTTTTTGTGAACTTATGGAGCGCCCACACTTCTGTTTTAAATCCGTTAATCTTAATTATTTAAGTCGGATATATTTCGCATAGCCTATTTAAAAAAAAAAAAAAAAAACATGAAAACAAATTGTTATTTTTATGTTGGGCCTATTACTTAGTAGGCTATAAATTTTCCTTAAAGCATCCCATTTTGTCCCAGGGCTTAGAACCTGTGCCCTAGTCAGGTCCATGCAGAAACTTGTGAACGATGCTCGGCGTCACCGTTTAGTGACAGCAGTGAATGCTCCAGGAATGTGTCGGTCACAGCACCTATTAATCGCTGTTTTGAATCCAGCAATTATTTATTTAGAAATTATAAGATCTGATTATGACAAGTGTGGTATAAAAGCTTTGTTTATTAGAGGAATAATAGGTTAACTGGAAAATGTTAGATCGCGACCATGCTTTTGGACCCCATAGTCTTCA
Organism: Carassius gibelio; assembly: GCF_023724105.1. Lineage (NCBI taxonomy): Eukaryota > Metazoa > Chordata > Actinopteri > Cypriniformes > Cyprinidae > Carassius > Carassius gibelio. The sequence goes on from NC_068398.1 coordinate 40,739,152, forward strand.
TTTACACGGCTTTGTTCTGGTTTGCCGGTTGGTCACGAATTTCCACAAATTCAGTATATTTAGGCATTGTTTCTTTTCCTAAATCTTCATAGTCTAACCCTCTAATTTCCCAGGTTTATTTTATTATCTTTCGCTTTTAATAACTGTTTTCGCATCTCTTACTGTGGTAAACATGGGAAGGGAAATTAAAGATTTCATGAATTAAGAATTCGTTCGATTTATTAATTTGTTCCCTTATTTCACTTAAATCATGGGTTATTTAGGGAACAAAATTAATGAAACATGGACAATAATTCGTAGGAATGAATTAACAAGTTGTAGGAATGAATAGACTACCTGTCCTGTCACTGTGTCCCGCAGCCCTGCAAAGCGCAGGATATAAAACAGTTATCTGATGAAATGATTAGTAACTACATTTCTATTGCTTTTAATGTTGAAGAACTTTTTATGTTGTTTCTATTTTAATGTACTTTAAAGTTTAAATCACATTAAAAGCTTAATTTGTACATTGTGAATGAATGATGATGCTTTTATATATCGTCACCGTCACTCACAGCCGCTCGCACGTGTTGAGTGCGCATGAGCCGCACGCAGCCCAACATTGAATTGGTTAACCGACCACCGACAGCCTTAATCGATTGCATCTCTTATCGACAATTAATCGATCATCGATTAATCGTTGACATCCCTAGTTGCAAATCAACAACGCCTACCTTGAGAGGGTTAAAAACTTTTAGCGGGAGCTCTTTCATGGTCTGTTGTTCCTCCTTTCGGTCAACAGCAAACATGTATCTGTCCCGTTGTAAGAAGCAAGCGATAGCGCTAGTCCTGCTCATGAGAATTAAGAGAGAAGCAAGGAAGAATAGGCTGTGGGTACGACCTCAAACTTATATCATACAGCTCAGGAAAATCTGACACACACAGTACTAGCCGTTCATCCATTTTGATTTCCGTGCTTGTTTGATCCCCCGATTCTATTGGTCGCACTGGTAATCGTCACAGAGCGCAGCAGCAAAAGTTGAACTATTTTGAACTTTGACCGCTGCGCTTGCTCTTTGGTCGACGCAGCAACAAAACGTCCTTGCGCGGCGCAAGCCATTGAGATGAATGAGTTTTATAGTGCAGCAGCGCGCATACCGCATCCTGTGTGTAACGCCCATAAGGGGAGAGCCGGTGGTGGAAGTTAAAGAGAAAAACTATTTTCATTAAAAACAAATCGCCCTTAACGTCAAATTCGAGTTAATCGATAAAATCGATTTATTGCCCAGCCCTAAAACATTGTATATCTGTTTGGCTTGATATTTTATATTAATTTATTTTTGTTCTCGGGTGGGTAATTTGCAGGAGTTGCAATCCTTCTTTTGTAATGTTGTATTAAGAGGACAAAACTAAGGCCAAATGGCCTTTACTATTTAAGTTTGTATTCATAGTTATACATGTTTTACAGTAAGTTGACTTAACTGTACAGTATTGTCATATAATTGTTGGGACTGGCACTTATAATCACTAAATTGGTAAAAATGGGAATAAAAAAATTATTTTTGTTTTTTAGAAATAAAAGCCAAATGCTTGATCATTTTACAGCCACATAATTTTCGTTATATATTTGTTTTGGTTGTTTAAAAACACACATCTATCCGATTAATCGATCAATTAAGTGCTAGATTAATTGATTACAAAAAGAATAAATAGCTGCAGCCCTAAAATTATCCATTACAAAAAAATAATACATCACCAGAGATCAGCGATTAATTTATTGAAGAGCCTACATAAGCTAAAGATAATAGGTTTATATATATATGTATGTATGTATATGTATATATATATATATATATATATATATATATATATAATATTATATAAACATTTATATAATTTTTCATTTTTATTTTGTTATGCCAATTAGGGGTGGGCAATATGGAAAAAATATATCACAGTTTCTTTTAGAAATATCATGATTTTTATCACAATTCTGTCATGTTGGTTTTACTATTTTGCAAGTTCTCTGAGCATTACAGCCAAACTAATTTCCCTATTATAAAGACAAAGCCTTTCAAGGTATCAAAAAAGTAAACATTTTTTTAGCAAATATTTAGGCCAAATAGAGTGAAGATAAAAATCTTTGTTCTTATTTTTTTAAGAACAAAGATAAAAGAATGACAAAGATACACATTACAACTACACATGATATACAAAGAGTAGTTAGTTTCTTTTTTAAATATACAAATAAAACAAACTGTGCTTTATTTTCTGGTACAATAGGTGTATTTAGCAGGAGCATTCAAGAAATTGAATGAACAAATATAAAAATAAAACACTATATGGACTGATTCCTTTAAAAACTTTATTAAATTTCTTCAGTCAAGAGCAGTGAAATATTTTTCTTTGTTTTATTGTTTTATCAACGTGAAATAGTTCACCCAACAATACATTTCTGTCTGCTGTCTGTCAGTTCTGTCACAGTGTTTTGTTTTTTATACCACCATTTACTCACGCAAAAGTGGTTTTAAACCTGAATGGGGTTCTTTCTTCTTCTGAAAATAAATGCTATTTTGAGGAACGCAGAAAACCAAACAGTTGCTGGTCCACAGCGACTTCCATAGTTTTTTTGCTACTATCAAATTCAGTGTCGACCAGCAACTGTTTGGTCACCCGGATTCTTCAAAATATTTTATTTTGTGTTCAGCACAAGAAATAAATTAATACAGATTTGGGACAACGTGACAATGAGTAAATAATGACAAATGAAATTTTGGGGTGATCTGTCCCTTTAATGACAGTCGCATGTTTAATAGGCCTACTGTCCCTTTAAGACCTGCAACCATCTAATATACAGGCACGTATACGTTTTTCTTTCAACTGTTTATTTTCATTTTAGGCATGACCAACTGGGTCTACATGTAAACCTTGTGTGTTTTGACAGTATTAGCGCAAAAGATAACTTGGTTCAATAATATGATATGATAGTTAAAAATAGTTAAACTTTTGCAGCTGCGCTCTGTGATGATTACCAGTGCGACCAATAGAATCGGGGGATCTGTCGCATGTTTAATAGGCCTGTTTTGAAAAATGTAAACACGATGCCAGTGTGCATTTTCAGTACACATTCAGTTCTGTTCGCGTGAGTCACAATAGCAAACTACTGACTTTAAGTCATTGGGATTGGGGTCGCTTTGAAAATATTGATAAAATCGTCCTTAAAGTTGTCCAAATGAAGTTCATAGCAATCCATATTACTAATAAAAAAAATTGTTATATTTACAGAAGAAATTTTATAGAATTATAGAAGGAGGTAGTGCACGGCCTAAGCTTTTGTTCTTAATGGCATTTTTCTTCCTTGCATTATTTTTACTTTTATGCTTTAAGTAGTTTTGATACCAGTACTTTTACTTGAGTAAAAAGCTTGAGTTCATACTTCAACTTCTACAAAAGTCTTTTTAAACCCATACTTCTACCTGAGTAATGAATGAATTGGCTTATCACTTTTGACTAACAGGTGGCGCTGTAATCAAATCATTTTGGTGTGTTCTGTGTGAGATGACAATAACACAAAGTTTGGTGTCAATATGCTACAGCATTGCAGAGATACAGCCTGAAGTGTCATTTTGGCATCATGCCTCAAATTCCTCACTGTGATATGCGAAAAAGGTTTTTTCTATCGACACAATATCCATAACATTTTGTCAGCACAGTCTGAAGATCATCTGATTCAGATTTGGTGAAAATCGGACCAATGGTTGATGAGGAGTTTTTGCAATAGGCTAATGCAATAAAAAGTTATTAGCATTTTTATAAATGTAATTATTAATGGTTAATGAATGGTTTATTAATCCAACAATAGGTGGCGCTGTTACCAAATTAATGTGGCATGGTCAGTGTGAGGTGATAATGGCACATACATAGTTTGGTGCAAATATGTCAAATGGATGCAGAGATAAAGCCTCAGATGAATTTTGGCATCTTTCCATCAAATTTGTTGTTGCGCTAAATGAAAACTCTTTCGTATATATCGACACATAACTTTTGGCCAGTGCGGTCTGAAGATGATCAGAGTCAAAATCTGTCACTAACGGTCTAGGAGAAATTTGAAAAAGTAGTTTTTTTTTTCTTTCTCTCTCTTTTGGCATTATTGGTATCAATGCTCTCAACATGACCCAAAGAATAAAGGGAGACTACTTTCATTTCAATATTCTAAATTATCCAAAAGTTATTAGCATTTTTTTTATATTTTATAATAACTTTTGACAACAAAGTGGCGCTGCCATCAAAGTTTTTGAGTACAATAAGGGCATGGAGCCAAACATTTTGTAATTATTTCCCTAACAATTCAATAATGCGTTAAAAAATACAGCATTTTAAAACAATTCAAAATGGTCTATGCCTCAAATGGCTGACATGGGAAAATTGGATATTGTTCGACTCGACATGATGCACTGAATCTAAAGAGACCAGTTTTGTGATTATTGGCCAAACCATTCAGAAGTTAAATGGAAAAATATGCATTTTTAATATCTCCGGACCACTAGGTGGTGCCGCGTCGAAGCACTGCAGGTAGTCTCAGGTTGTCATAACACACATCAAGTTTGGTTTCAATAGGCCAAACTGTTGTCGAGATATAGCCTCACATGCATTTTTGCGTGCTTTTCGTCAAATTTGTTCACGTGTTTATTCGAGAACGGTTGGACGAATCAACTTGTATTCCATAACTTTTTGCCAGAATGGTCTGAAGACGATCTCAGCCAATTTTCATGAAAACTAACCAGACTAATTAACCATCTAGGACGTGTTTGAAAAAGTATGTTTTTCATACAATTGAAAATATATATAAAAAAAACTAAACCTTGCCATTTTTTTATTTTACTTGGCATGGGCCAAGGATTCAGAGGTAAAAATAATTTCCATTTTCTGGCTTACGGTTCAAAAGTTATTAACAAAAACACTAGAATATTAATTCAAATGTGTTGTTGTTGGTGGGGAAATTATTACCAACATTAAAAAACATTTAATATCGTCAATAGTCAAAATAATTTCTCAGGATTTTGAACACAGCTACCTGAAAGTGGTGCACGTGCTTCATCATGGGCTTTTTTATTTTTATTTTCTCTGCGCGGGACTGCGCCGATGTATTTGGCCAGATATAGCCTAGTTGTATATTATGTTGACAATTTGTATTCAGCTGCAAACAGGAGGTGAGAGTGGGTGAGTGCGCAGATGCGGAAATGGCGTGTCCCGTTTACTGCAAACGGCATTTATGCATTTTTTCATATAGAGAAAAAGTCCTTCTGAGGAAGTATGCATAGTTTCACGACTTTACAACACTGTATGGATAACACAAAATAAAAAAAAAAGTGTCACACATCTGACCTCACTCTGTGTGAGGGAAGGGAGGGGGAGGTCTGGGGTGGTTGAGGGTCTGCCTGACAGACACAGAGAGAGAGAGCGAGTTAACGTCCCTTTAATCATCGCAGTATCATTAATCATCAGACACACGTGCTCCGATACATGCTGCTCTCGCTTGAAGAGAGTGCGCACTCAAACTGTGTCCTGTGTACTCACAACTCTCTATGCTCATGCGCTAGATATTCATTCTTTTCGCTTCACATCTTTTACCGTGTGCAGTGTGAATGCTCTGATCCATTAACATGGGCTTGCATAACAGATAGAGCTTGTAAACCTGGCCTTGCATAGGCATATCCCTAATCTGTCCTGTTCTCGCGCTCCATTTAAGTGCACCTCATTCTAACTGGTTCAGATGGCGACACGAAACGTACAGTGTGTAATACCAATCATGGCCACCACCAGATGGAGCTATAGGATTACTTTTAAATATTTGTTGTAGAAACGTGTATAGAGCATTTAAATCAAAAGTGTTGGCAACAATTTATAATGAGCTCTCTTTGGTTTACATTAATGCGTTACCTAATATTAAGTAACAATGAACAATCTATTATTCAGATATTTTATTAATCTTTTTTTATGTTAGTTAATCCTATCATTAAAAATATTAATGTTCATGTTATTTCACAGTATGTAATCTAATCTTAAAATAAAACTATTAAATTCAATTCAAGTTTCTTTGTATAGTGCTTTTTACAATGCAAATCGTTACAAAGCAACTTTACAGAAAATTATGTTTCTACAATATTTAGTAGTAGCTTGTAAGTGGTGACTGTCAATTTGTGCAAGTATGACAGGATTTTTAGAAAAATTAATACAAGACGTAGTCAGTCAGACGATGAACATTATTAATATTATTACTAATTAATAATTATTATATGATGCAGTCACACTTGTAACCATATTTGTTAGTTCTGTTTGTTGATTCACGGTTAGCATCATCTGGGGTCCTCTGAGGGTCAGCATCATCTCTTCTCAGGTGTTCTGGATCCAGACTGGAGCTTGTGTAAATCCTAGTTACATCCCATGGCAAAACATAGAAACAAAATAGAGACATCTTTAGCATAGCTGCTGATCCAACAAAGTAAAACTAGTTTAACACAAGCTAATGAGTAAAAATGCACATTTGATCAGATGCAACTACACTCACAATTTAAAAGATACATTATTCGTATGCTTGGCGAAAGAGATGTGTTTTTAATCTAGATTTAAACAGAGAGAGTGTGTCTGAACCCCGAACATTATCAGGAAGGCTATTCCAGAGTTTGGGAGCCAAATGTGAGAAAGCTCTACCTCCTTTAGTGGACTTTGCTATCCTAGGAACTAACAAAAGTCCAGCGTTTTGTGACCTTAGGGAGCGTGATGGGTTGTAGCGTGGTAGAAGGCTAGTTAGGTACGCAGGAGCTAAACCATTTAGGGCCTTATAGGCAAGTAATGATAATTTGTAACTGATACGGAACTTAATAGGTAGCCAGTGCAGAGACTGTAAAATTGGGGTAATATGATCATATTTTCTTGACCTCGTAAGGACTCTAGCTGCTGCATTTTGGAGTACCTGTAGCTTGTTTATTGACGAAGCAGGACAACCACCTAGAAGTGCATTACAATAGTCCAGTCTAGAGGTCATGAATGCATGAACTAGCTTTTCTGCATCAGAAACAGATAACATGTTTCGTAGCTTGGCAATGTTTCTAAGATGGAAGAATGCAGTTTTTGTAACATGGGAAATATGATTTTCAAAAGACAAATTGCTGTCTAAAATAACACCCAGATTTCTGATTGTAGAGGAAGTAACAGTACATCCGTCTAGTTGCAGATTGTAATCTACAAGATTCTGTGTAGTGTTTTTTGGTCCAATAATAAATATCTCTGTCTTATCAGAGTTTAATTGGAGAAAATTATTTGTCATCCAATCTTTTACATTTTTAACACACTCTGTTAGCTTAGATAATTGAGAAGTTTCATCTGGACTCGTTGAGATATATAGCTGAGTATCATCAGCATAACAGTGGAAGCTAATTCCATATTTTCTAATAATATTACCAAGGGGCAACATGTATATTGAAAATAGAAGGGGACCTAGGACGAATCCTTGTGGCACTCCATATTTTACTGATGATAAATGAGATGACTCCCCATTTAAGTAAACAAGATGGTAGCGATCGGAGTAGGATCTAAACCATCTTAGAGCCTGCCCTTGAATACCTGTATAGTTTTGTAATCGATCTATGAGTATGTCATGATCTATAGTGTCGAACGCAGCACTAAGATCAAGTAAGACTAGAAATGAGATGCAACCTTGATCTGACGCAAGAAGCAGGTAATTTGTAATTTTAACAAGTGCATTTTCTGTGCTATGGTGGGGCCTGAAACCTGACTGAAATTCTTCATACGGATCATTTTTGAGCACAACTTTTTATAAATTAGAGTTTATTTTATAATTTGCCAGTACACTAGGATGTAGTTTTGGTTTCTTAATAAGAGGCTTAATAACCACCAGCTTGAATGGTTTTGGGATGTGACCTAAAGATAACGACGAGTTAATGATATTGAGAAGCGGTTCTTCGACTACAGGTAACAACTCTTTCAGTAATTTAGTGGGTACAGGATCTAATAAACATGTTGTTGGTTTAGATACAGTGATAAGTTTTAGTTCTTCCTGTCCTATAGTTGTAAAGCGCTGCAGTTTATCTTTGGGTGCAATGGATGAAACTGAAGTGTTAGATGCTGTGGAATCTACATTCGCTATTGTATTTCTAATGTTATCTATTTTATCAGTGAAGAAATTCATAAAGTCATTACTATTAAATGTTGGTGGAATATTTGAATCTGGTGGCGTCTGGTAATTTGTTAACTTAACCACTGTGCTAAATAAAAACCTTGGATTGTTTTGGTTATTTTCAATGAGTTTGTGTACAGTATTGTTCAAAATAATAGCAGTACAATGTGACTAACCAGAATAATCAAGGTTTTTAGTATATTTTTTATTGCTACGTGGCAAACAAGTTACCAGTAGGTTCAGTAGATTGTCAGAAAACAAACAAGACCCAGCATTCATGATATGCACGCTCTTAAGGCTGTGCAATTGGGCAATTAGTTGAAAGGGGTGTGTTCAAAAAAATAGCAGTGTCTACCTTTGACTGTACAAACTCAAAACTATTTTGTACAAACATTTTTTTTTTCTGGGATTTAGCAATCCTGTGAATCACTAAACTAATATTTAGTTGCATGACCACAGTTTTTTAAAACTGCTTGACATCTGTGTGGCATGGAGTCAACCAACTTGTGGCACCTCTCAGCTGTTATTCCACTCCATGATTCTTTATCAACATTCCACAATTCATTCACATTTCTTGGTTTTGCTTCAGAAACAGCATTTTTGATATCACCCCACAAGTTCTCAATTGGATTAAGGTCTGGAGATTGGGCTGGCCACTCCATAACATTAATTTTGTTGGTTTGGAACCAAGACTTTGCCCGTTTACTAGTGTGTTTTGGGTCATTGTCTTGTTGAAACAACCATTTCAAGGGCATGTCCTCTTCAGCATAGGGCAACATGACCTCTTCAAGTATTTTAACATATGCAAACTGATCCATGATCCCTGGTATGCGATAAATAGGCCCAACACCATAGTAGGAGAAACATGCCCATATCATGATGCTTGCACCTCCATGCTTCACTGTCTTCACTGTGTACTGTGGCTTGAATTCAGAGTTTGGGGGTCGTCTCACAAACTGCCTGTGGCCCTTGGACCCAAAAAGAACAATTTTACTCTCATCAGTCCACAAAATGTTCCTCCATTTCTCTTTAGACCAGTTGATGTGTTCTTTGGCAAATTGTAACCTCTTCTGCACATGCCTTTTTTTTAACAGAGGGACTTTGCGGGGGATTCTTGAAAATAGATTAGCTTCACACAGACATCTTCTAACTGTCACAGTACTTACAGGTAACTCCAGACTGTCTTTGATCATCCTGGAGGTGATCATTGGCTGAGCCTTTGCCATTCTGGTTATTCTTCTATCCATTTTGATGGTTGTCTTCCGTTTTATTCCACGTCTCTCTGGTTTTGCTCTCCATTTTAAGGCATTGGAGATCATTTTAGCTGAACAGCCTATCATTTTTTGCACCTCTTTATAGGTTTTCCCCTCTCTAATCAACTTTTTAATCAAAGTACGCTGTTCTTCTGAACAATGTCTTGAACGACCCATTTTCCTCAGCTTTCAAATGCATGTTCAACAAGTGTTGGCTTCATCCTTAAATAGGGGCCACCTGATTCACACCTGTTTCTTCACAAAATTGATGACCTCAGTGATTGAATGCCACACTGCTATTTTTTTGAACACACCCCTTTCAACTAATTTAACTAATTGCCCAATTGCACAGCCTTAAGAGCGTGCATATCATGAATGCTGGGTCTCATTTGTTTTCTGAGAATCTACTGAACCTACTGGTAACTTGTTTGCCACGTAGCAATAAAAAAATATATGAAAAACCTTGATTATTCTGGTTAGTCACATTGTACTGCTATTATTTTGAACAATACTGTATATGCTCTGCCCTAGCAGTTTTTAGAGCCTGTCTATAGCTGGACATACTGTTTTTCCATTCAATTCTAAAAACGTCCAAGTCAGTTTTTCTCCATTTGCGTTCAAGACTACGAGTTTCTTTCTTGAGAGAGTGAGTATTACTGTTATACCATGGCACAGTATGTTTTTCTCTAACCTTTTTTAATTTGATGGGGGCAACAGCTTCTAATGTATTAGAGAAAATAGTGCCCATGTTGTCAGTCATTTCATCTAATTCATGTGTATTTTTGGGTACAAATAGCAGTTGAGATAGATCAGGCAGGTTATTTGCAAATCTGTCTTTGGTAGCTGGAACAATAGTTCTGCCCAGACGGTATCGCTGCGACATATAGTAAATATCAGTTATATGCAGCATGCACGATACAAGGAAATTGTCTGTAATATCATCACATTGAGGTACGATATCTATAGCAGTAAGATCGATTCCATGCGATATAATTAAATCTAGTGTATGATTAAAACGAAAAATGGGCCCGATGACATTTTGCTTGACTCGAAAAGAGTTTATATCTGTATACGGCTCTGGGGGTCTATACACAGTAGTAGGGCTGGATGATTAATCGAAAAGTAATCGAAACCGAAATTCAGAACCTCTTACCGACTTAATTTGACCATGTCGGTTATTTAGTTTTTTTAATCCTGTTAATACTTCCCTCTAAAAAAAACATACTAGCGTGTGTCTAGCCACATGACTCTGCCCCGTCCAGTCAGTGGCATAAAAGCAAAACACGGAGGTGAACGCCGGTTCAACACAGTGATGGCACGCAAGCGGTTGAGCCTTGTGTCTTCACTAAACTTTGTCAGTTGTATTTGTTTTATGGTTTGGACATTCAAGCGATTAGACAATCGGATGCGTATTATCATTTCAAGCTCCCATGTTCGCGCAGCTGCATTGTGGCATGAACACTCATATAAACAGCTGTGAAGATCGTGCGCACAGAGGAACACAGAAACTAGTTGTCAGCGATGTTCTGTTATTTATTACTAAAGTAGCTTAGAATCTCAAAACGTATTATAGCATATTTTTCTACTTTTGGAAGCTATTTACAACCCACAGCTTCACAATAACATAGAGCCAGTATGACTAATTCACACACGCAATCACTCGTACTGGTACTTGAGCCAATTTATCTTTATTTGATCTTTATTTATCTCACCAAGCAATAATCTATAAGAAATGTTACAAACATAGATAAAATAACTGCTGATAGTGAGCTATGATCGCGCTTTCAATAGGAAAAAATATCACACCTTTAATAGTCGATCTCAACCGTTTGGCTGAAGCCAGTCTAAGAAGGTGTCTGAATAAATTTTGGTTTGACTGTATGTTTAATTTTTACAGTGCTATTTTACATTTAATTATTCGGTTTCTGTACCTAGACACTTACAAACTTGAAAAAACACAAACACTGTGTAAATAGCACAAACAAATAAACAGAACGAACAAATTAAACACTTTCAAACAGGGCCCACTGGTACAACCTTCACCAGGGCCCTTTTAAACCCAGCTATGGCATTGCTTACTGTACAAACCTTGTCAATGAACTATGAGGGCAAAAAAACAAAACAGAAACAAAATAATCGTTCATTAATTGTAATCAAGGTAAAATGTTCAATTAATCAAGGTTTTGATTTTAGGCCATAATTGTCCAGCCCTACACAGTAGCCATAGCAAGAGATACATTAGATTTCTTTTCATGTCTGACAGTGTAACATTAAGCAGAAGTATTTCAAATGAGTTAAACCTGTATCCTGTTTTCTGGGTAACATTAGCCTCGTTTCCACCGCAGGAACTTTACCCAGGAACTAGGGACTTTGGCCTGGTACTTGGTGTGTTTCCACCGCATGAACCAGGAACTAAATAAAGTTCCAGGTAAAAAAATGCCCCTCAGAAAGTCCCTGCTGGCGAGGTGGTACTTTTTCAAAGTTCCGGAACTTTCGGGGACGGGACTTTGGCACTAAACATTCTGATTGGTTGAGTCCACGCAGCATTGGTTGAGTTCAACCACCATTTATTCGGATCAACATTTTCAAAATATTACTGTTATTGTGTCATGAAATGTAATTTTAAAAGTATTTCAGGCGAGAATGTAGTTGTTTAAAACTCAAATCTGTTGTTTATTTCTAAAGACAGCGCCTATTTAAAAATGTGTTTTGCCGATCTCTAATGCTGTGTTCACACCAAACGCGAATAGAGCGTCTGGCGCGAATGATTTCAATGTTAAGTCAATGCAAAGGCGCGTTTACGCGCGTCTGGAGTTCTCGCGGCGCGAATGGGGCGTTAAGCGCGGCGCGGAAGACGCGAATTCGCCTCATTCGCACGTCTAGTTCGCGCGAATGACGCGAATTGACGCGCGAATAGGGAGTTTCGCGCGAAACGCGCGTTAAGCGCGAAGGTGCTTTTTGTGCATTTAGCGTTTGACGCGAATTCGCGTCTGCCGCCCGAGTTGAAAAATTTGAACTTTGGCATCAATTCGCGCCGCGTTAACCAATCAGGAGCCTGCTAGGAGTCACTCATTCAACAGAATGTTCCTGCAGCCTCTAGTTGTGCAGGAATACCCTTCTCCACTCATTCAACAAGGAGGAACGACTGATGTTGTCAGTGAGCAGTCAACCGGAGCTATATGACAAAAGTACATATTTCTATAGAGACAGGAATAAAAAGGACATATATGTATATAAAAAACATATCAATAGATAAATTGAATAAAGGCCAATTGATAAGAAACGTTTCATTTTACCCCAAACGAATTATATTTTATCTTGAACCACTAAAGAGACATCAGAGTCAGCGGCAAATGTCAGAAGGTCTAGCCGAGCCGAGGCTGCTCTCGGCGGATACATGATGACGGAGCTCCCGCTGGTCGCATGGAGCTCATCTCCGAGATCGGCGAAACACATTTTTTTTTATAGACGCTGTCATTATAGAAACCGCATATCTGAGTTTAAAACAACTACATTCTCGCCTGAAATACTTTTAAAACTACATTTCATGACACAGTAACAGTAATATTTTGAAAATTATCCGAATAAAAATGGCGGTTGAAAATGCTGCGTGAACTCAGCTGGCAGAAGCCCCCCCATGACGCGAATTCGCGTCTGTTGTGAAGTTAATTCCACGCGCGAATGAAGCGAATGATCTCAAAATGGTCAAGCGGCAAACTAGACGCGGTAGACGCGAATTTTACGCTCTATTCGCGTTTGGTGTGAACACAGCATAAGACAGTGAGCTCCACGCAATCAGCGGGAGCTCAGTGATCATCTATCCGCCGAGAAGCAGCCTCACCTTGGATAGACCTATATGACAAAAGTACATATTTCTATAGAGACAGGAATAAAAAGGACATATATGTATATAAAAAAACATATCAATAGATAAATTGAATAAAGGCCAATTGATAAGAAACGTTTCATTTTACCCCAAACAAATTATATTTCATCTTGAACCACTAAAGAGACATCAGAGTCAGCGGCAAATGTCAGAAGGTCTAGCCGAGCCGAGGCTGCTCTCGGCGGATACATGATGACGGAGCTCCCGCTGGTCGCATGGAGCTCATCTCCGAGATCGGCGAAACACATTTTTTTAAATAGACGCTGTCATTATATAAACCGCATATCTGAGTTTAAAACAACTACATTCTCGCCTGAAATACTTTTAAAACTACATTTCATGACACAGTAACAGTAATATTTTGAAAATTATCCGAATAAAAATGGCGGTTGAAAATGCTGCGTGAACTCAGCTGGCAGAAGACCCCCCATGACGTGAATTCGCGTCTGTTGTGAAGTTAATTCCACGCGCGAATGAAGCGAATTACTCGCGCGAATGAAGCGAATGATCTCAAAATGGTCAAGCGGCAAACTAGACGCGGTAGACGCGAATTTCTACGCTCTATTCGCGTTTGGTGTGAACACAGCATAAGACAGTGAGCTCCACGCAATCAGCGGGAGCTCAGTGATCATCTATCCGCCGAGAAGCAGCCTCACCTTGGATAGACCTTCTGATATGTGCCGCTGACTCTGATGTCTCTTTAGTGGTTAAACATAACATATAATTCAGCTGTGGGGTAAATCTAACAGGTTTTCTTTGGTCTGTGTTAAATTTATCTATATGTTAAAATGAAAATAAAAAAGGCAAGTCTATATAATATTTCGTTTCATTGTAATGGCTGTATATAACGCTACACATATCCCTGAACTAAGTACATTTCTGCAGCTGTTATTATGTTTAAATGAAAACGAAAGGAGGCAGTGGTATTTTTTATATCCTATTTCGTGTTATTGCAAGTATACTGAGGGGAAAATTGCTGTAACCAAAGCCATCTGAGTTCACGCAGCATTGGTTGAGTTCAAACACCATTTATTCGGATCATTTTCAAATATTACTGTTATTGTGTCATGAAATGTAATTTTAAAAGTTTTTCAGGCGAGGATGTAGTTGTTTAAAACTCAAATCTGTTGTTTTCTTTATAAAGACAGCTATTTCGTTTTATTGTAAATATACAATAAGGAAAATTGCAGTAGCCAAGACGAGCTGACTGAAGTTATCAAGTACGCTGCTGTTTATAGATTTACCGGACTTGCGTCGTCGCGGACATCACACTCCCGAGACGAATGCACAGAGTCTGAACTAACTACCGATGATGCACGTCCAAAATCAGCGTACTTTTTTTTTTAATCAGCGGTACTTTTGTATTGAGAAACGCGCGCGGACCTACATCACCAGTCATTTGCCTAATCTTCCCGGTACTTTACACCGCGGTGGAAACGCAGAAAGCAACAGGTCTGGGGGGGAAGAAAGTTCCTGGGAAAAAAAAAGTTCCTGGGAAAAATGTTCCGGGTAATTTCGGTGGAAACGCGGCAATTGAGAATACCACTATATATTGTTGCAACACCTCCGCCACGACCAGTCTGACGGGGCTCATGCTTATAACAGTAGTTTGGTGGAGTAGACTCATTTAGACCAAAATAATCATTTGGTTTTTGCCAGGTTTCAGTCAAGCAGAGTACATCAAAACTATAATCTGTGATCATTTCATTTACATTAACTGCTTTGGGTGTGTAGTTAATATTTATGAGCCCAAACTTAAAACATTGTTTTTGTTCATTTACTTAACATTTTTCTGGTTTAATTGCGATAAGATTTTTTTTTTTATATTTATATTTTGACCTCACTATTCGGGGAACAGACACGGTCTTAATAGGTTTTACAGTGCAAGTACTTTTATCATTTAAGTGGGTGGAACAAAACTCATCATAGTAGTTATTTGAGAATTGACTTACTAGTCACATGGAGCGAAGTGTCCTGGAGATGTTGTCCGAGAGCAGCTCCGCTCCGCCTCTGCTGGGGTGCAGACCATCAGCGCGAAACAGTCTAGGACGCTCCCAGAAAAGATTCCAGTTATTAACAAATAGCAGTTTCTGTTCTTTACACCATGACAACAACCATTCATTTAAAGCAAAAAGTCTACTGAACCTTTCGTGTCCTCGTCGATACGTGGGCAGTGGTCCTGACACGATGATCGTCGCCGCGGGCGTCATGATGCGAACAGTCTCGATCAGGCTCCTGAAGTCCCTATTCAGCGTCTCCGTCTGCCGCAGTGTGGTGTCGATAACCCCGGCGTGAAGCATGACCGCTCTGGGGCTCTCGTCGGCCTTCAGGATCGCGGGTATCTGTGCAGAAACATCAAGAACACGACCACCAGGCAAACAATGAGTGTGCACTTTACCTTCGGCTAACGTAGCACGGATGTGGCGGACGATGGAGTCTCCGATGATCACAGCGTCGCGTCCTGTCTCGTGGAGGGGAGCAGAGCGGTTCCGGATGGAGATCTCGAAGGCAGGAGGGGGAGAAGCCGTTGCCCGGGGCCTGGCTCACGTCATCCGCTGTGGATGCACCCAGGGTCCGTGGTGTCCCGCCACCGAAGTGAAGGACATCTGGGAAGATTGTGTCCTGGTAAACAAACGAGAATAACACATGGAGTAGACGCGGTCGGACTGTTAACAGCATGCTGTATACTTACACCGGACTTGTGAGCGTCAGCCCGGGATGATTCCAGCGCGGCTCTCCGCTCTCTCAGCTCGGCCTGCCTCTCTTCCAGGTCACGAATCTGCTTCCCCGCGGCCTCGAGCTCGAGCTGCACAGAGTGGAGACATTCATCCGCCATTAAATATCATATGAGCACCTATTTATGAACCATAAACATGATAAAAGAGGTAGTGATTTCACTGCTTACATCTGAACAGCTGCTTTGTATCTAGCTGCTGTCTTTCTGTCTTCTCTCCACTTGTGCTTTTTTGCACTCTAACGACTGTAGGACTGGACTTCTACAAAATTATATTAGGAAATAAATTTGAAAAGACAATGCTCAGCTCACATTTTTCATGTGAACTTTAAAGCTTTGTAGGGAATTTCAGATGTGGCTAAAATATGGACAATTACCTGAGACTCACTGTTCAACTGTGTTTGGGAGCAGCCAGCTACAACAACAGCAATTGAACAATCATGTAAAAATATATATTTTTTAACACTATATCTGTACTCACCTCAAGCTGGAAATGACCACTTTCTAAGTCTTCTATGAGATCATCTACTAAATCACCCATTTCTGCAAGATCACCTACATTGGTGTCTGGGCTTGGAAACAGTGCTGAAATTGAAATAAATGAGTGTTAATATCAAAGCTTAAATTACATTATAAACATTTCAAAAAGATCTTGAGCTCACTTTTCATCTCCTGGATCAATTCTTTAAGCTGGCCAGACCTAGGTAGTAGGGCCTTCCTAAGATTTCCACGCACTGTAGTATTTCCCCAGTCCTGCCAGGAGACTTCGTTTTCTGCTGCTACATCTAGTGGTTGCAGATATGCTCCTACAGCATCAAAACAGCATTCTTGACATTTTCAGTCAATACACTGTAACTTGTGAAGCTTTCTGGCATCATCTGAAGGTGGACAGATGGTGATGTCACTTGCATGGTATCGATCTCTTTAACTTCAAGTCCATGTTCTCACAATATTCACAAAGGCATTGGTTCAAATGGGCTTTTACATAGGGCAAAATGTGGCTTGGTCGGAGTGTGCAAAACCTGCTGAAACACAACTTCATGTTGGGATTCTCATTTTGCCAGGCAGAGTATGTGGACTTCATGCTTTTCTGCAGGATTTGCTTCTGTAAGCCAGTTCGTTTGCTGACTGTTTTCTTGTGAGGCAGTGTGGTTGATACATCAGATCTTCTAAAAAATTCTTGCACAGAAAGCCAACTTGCAACACTTACTGCATCACAACGTTTTTTACGTTGTACTGGATCACGCCCTGCTTTTCTGAGACGATCATATTTCCTAATGATCTTCTGTGATATTCCTAACTTTCTGCTAGAGGCATCCCTGACTTGCTTACTGGCAGATCCAAGGATGGCTGCAAGATTGGCATTAAACATTCTTCTATTGGCTGTGGACATCTGTTTGCAAGTTTGCTTCGCATATCCCAAAACAGAATCCACATCCTTGTCCTTACCGCCAAGCATCATGTCATGGAGAGCAGTTTTTTTTTCGCGCTTAGAGGCAACTAAGCCAGCTACTATTGTGCCATACTTCTGTGGACTTTTTGGCATAAGCCTTTTTATCCTCCAGGTTGCCTTCCTTCTAGAAAAATCAGTTTTGTACCCAGAACTGGTAGACAAAACAGGTGTTGCATTTAGCTGACACTGTATTTTAACCGGAGTAGATTCCTGATTAGCAGGTGTTGCAGCCCCTGTGTGATTAGGTGGATTGTTATTGATGCTTGAGGCTTTCTTCACTTCTGCTAACACCATTTTCCTGTTGCGATCCTTTTCTCTCTCTCGTCTTTTCTTTTGTGCAGACATCCTAGCTCTCTGTTCACGCTTCTTGTTCTTAAAGTATTCCCTTCTTGCAGCTATTTTTTCCAGTTCACTCCTAGTTTGAGGCTTTCTTGACATGACACCTTGTGTTTCCTCACCCCTTTGAAGATTCTCTTTCTGGCGTTCTCTATACCTTCTCATCCTTTCACAGGCTTGTGCTTTCTGGATTTCCTTCTTTTCATCTGATAGATTCTTCCTGTACTTCCTCAATCTCTGTTGCTCTGCCAATCTATGTAGTGCATACAATTCAGGATTCTGTTTTAACTTATCCCGGTACCTCCGCATTCCAGCAGCAGCTTTACTTGTTCTTGAAACCACATCTGGACCATTCTCATTTCTTGGTAGGTTTCTCTCTCTTCCAGGACGCTCCATAGAGGGAAGCCTCAACTTGAGGAGACCTGCCATAATTTCTGAAAAAAATAAAGAAAAGCCATTTATATACAGTACAGACCAAAAGTTTGGAAACATTACTATTTTTAATGTTTTTGAAAGAAGTTTCTTCTGCTCATCAAGCCTGCATTTATTTGATAAAAAATACAGAAAAAAATGTAATATTGTGATATATTATTACAATTTAAAATATTTGTTTTTAAATTTATTATACTTTAAATCATCATTTATTTCTGTGATGCAAAGCTGAATTTTTAGGATCATTATCACATGAGCCTTTAGAAATTATTATAATATGATGATTCATTATCAAAGTTGGAAACAGTTCTGAACATGTGATACTTTTTTTAGGATACCTTGATGAATAAAAAGTAAAAAAAAAAAAAAAAATTACAAATATAATGTTTTTAAATTATAAATATTTAGTAATAACAATATACACTACTGGTCAGTAATTTGTGGTCAGTATTTTTTTTTCTTTATTGTTTAAAAATAAAAAAATCAATACTTTTATTCAGCAAGGATGAGTTAAATTGCTAAAAAGTGATAGTAATGTATTGTTAGAATATATATTATTAGAAATTTTATTTTTATTTTGAATAAATGCAGTTCTTTTTAACCTTTTATTGATCAAATATATTAGACAGCAGAACTGTTTCCAACACTCATAATAAATCAGAATATTAGAATGATTTCAAAATTATCATGTGATAGACTGGATGTTACATGTGACACTGAAGGCTGGAGTAATGATGCTGAAAATTCAGCTTTGCATCACAGGAATATTTTTTTTTTTAAATATATTCAAATAGAAAACTATTATTTTAAGTTGTAATAATATTTCACAATATTACTGTTTTTTTCTGTATTTTTGATCAAATAAATGCAGGCTTTATGAACAGAAAAAGCTTATTTCAAAAACATTAAAAATAGTAATGTCTCCATACCTTTGGTCTGTACTGTATATATATGTATATATATATATATATATATATATATATATATATATATATATATATATATATATATATGTATATGTATATGTATATGTATGTATGTGTATATATATATAGTTATGACTAATTATTTTTAGACACTTTACATTCATGATTATGTTTAATTATATGATCTGAACACCACAGCAAACTTAATTTACAGAATAGCGGTTTCATTTCTTGAATATACATCTTAAAATTAAGAATCTGAAATATGAATGATGACTGTTAGTCTCCACGTTCATGTCAATTACAAGATAAGGATATCATCTTCTCTATGATAGGCTGCAATTTACATTTAAAGAATATGATGCTGCATGAATGGTGGACTACATAGTATTTGGAAACGTTTTTTGATTTCATATTAGGCCTGCCTTTTAAAATAATGAATAGGCTACTTAAGACATTTATTAGGCATGATGTGCTACACTGTCGGCTACACTTGAATCGCATGACTTATCGACCAATACAGGCAAGGAAATGAGCACAAATTCACGATACGCTCTAGCTGCCATCAAACGGAGCTCCGGTGGAACTGAAAGTAACCTCGCGCATCGCCTGTGGACTACATAATTTGGACATGATGAAGGTACACTTGACAAGCTGTGGAGCTTCATTTTACCACAAAGCTAATGTTTAAACTAGCTTTATTGTGTGCCGTCAGTTTTTTTTTACGGAAAATCTGCGCGTTTCTTAACATTATAGCCCAGTTGTTTAAAAATCTATGCGATTAGTCCTCAAAGTGATAGTTTATTCGGATGGCATAAGTGAGATTGTGTTAACGTACTATTAACATGTTAACTTGGGCAGCCTAAGCTATATTCTTACGAACATAAATTTTTTTTTTTTTTTTTAAACGGGAAAAGGTGAGCAAATTCATTGACGCTGTTCACTTTCATGAACAGCTTATTGAGTCAAAAATACTCAGAAAACAACGTTCGAAGTTGGACAGACTAAAAATTTCCGTCTAATTTACGAACAAGATGTGCAGAATCTGTCAAAATGTATACAAACACCATGCATGCATGCTCTTTCGCGATGAACACGACGGCCCTTTCGGTCCGAAACCACTAGCAATCATCCGACAAGCACACTCTTTTATCCTTTCTCACCACAATGATCCTATTTAATGTTTACTTAACCAAAGTTCACCACATTCGTAACATTTTAATGTTCGTAAACTTTTGGACAGAAGCCACAAACATACCCACATTTGTTGAAATCCTGTTGTTCTTTCTCCCGTGCAGAACAAACGTGACCTAGACAATCTTATATCTCACATGAGAACCGTTGAGACATTAGAAGATGGAAATTCAGCATCAGAATAAAATGTACGAGCGTTATGATTTTTGGACAGAAAATCTCTGCCCCTGTTTTATCCCAATTTATTAATTATTATAATTTAAACCACACAAGATGTTTTTATCGTTTTGCTACTCATATAATTACATGGGAAAATTATATCTCTGTTTTCTTTAGAATCATAGTTTAACGTTCGTAACTGCTTGGACAGAAGGTGTAACGAACGTTAGTAAATGTTTCCATTGCTTCGTGGTGGATTAAGGGAATTATACTTGCAGTGTTAGTAGTAGTATTTTGTGGAAGACACACCAAAATAAATGTTATGCACCAAAATTCAGGATTTTATTAGAACAAATAAAAGAAATGACTTAGGAAAAATCCAGATGGACTGAATGTCCCACCCTGACATCCACAATTTCTGGCAACGTAAATAAAAAAAGTCTCATTACATGATAATGCCAAGGCTTAGTGTGATAAAATTAACTTTATTATTTCTTACATCTATCTTAAACAAAATAGTGGAAAAAAAAAGGAAAAATGACAAAAACTGGGTATTATTCGATCTATTTTGTTCATTACACCCCTTGTGGACAGAAAATGTGGAATCACTCATTACTTAATTTTCTTTTGCATGATTTGTGAAGGCTTGAGACTATAAAATAAATTAGAGTCATAATAAAGTTATATATAATTAAAAAATATATAGAATTGTAATTTGTAAATAATACAATCTATTCATTTTTTTTTTTTACTTTTTTATTTTATTAAAGTTCTATCAAAAACACAGACCCCCACACACACACACAGACACATGCACAAACCTTGAACACACACCTGGAGCATTGGGAAGCCATTTATGCTGTGGTGCTTGGGGAGCAGTTGGGGGTTCAGTGCCTTGCTCAAGGGCACCTAAGTCACGGTATTGCCGGACCGAGACTCGAACCCACAACCCTAGGGTTAGGAATCAAACTCTCTAACCACTACGCCACAACCTTTCACCCCATAGGTGTTTTTTTTTTTTTCTTCTTCATATTTGAGGAAGGGAGCACAACAATACAATCATGCTTAGGGCACCCATTTAGCCAGCAGCGGCTCTGGCTGTATTCCTTACATTCAAACTGAACAGAATTGCCCAATCCTGTTCCTGGCAATCGATTGTTCTGCTCCAACTCTAATCAGTCACACCTACCTTTAATTTTTAAGTGATCAGGAAGACCACAATTAGTTGCTTCAGGTGTGTTTGATTTAAGGTAGGAGCTAAACTTTGCTGGAAAGTCGATTGCCATTAACAGAGTTGGACACCCCTGTGCTAAAGGGTTACTGTGTATGTGTCCGCACAGTTTTCCTGATGCCACCGGGGTGGCGTTTGCACTGACAGATCGGGCCTGAAATCGCTGCTTGCAGCTATATTTTAGGGTTTCTTTTTAATTTATCTTGAGATGTTTTTAGTTGAATGATGCTCAGTGAAGCACTTTAAGCACCTACACTTTTTCAGTAAGTTACCTTTATTGTACAAATGTAAAATTGACATCCCAAATATATATGTATGTATGTGCATATACATACAGGTGCTGGTCATATAATTAGAATATCATCAAAAAGTTTATTTAATTCACTCATTCCATTCAAAAAGTGAAACATGTATATTATAATCATTCATTACACAGACTCCTATATTTCAAATGTTTATTTCTTTTAATTTTGATGATTATAACTGAAAAAACTAAGGAAAATCCCAAATTCAGTATCTCAAAAAAATAAATAAAAGAAAATAAATATATATATATATGTGTGTATATATATATATATATATATATATATATATATATATATATATATATATATATATATATATATATATATATATACACACACACACACACACACACACATATATATATATATATATATATATATATATATATATATATATATATATATATATACACACACTTCCCCCGTTTTTCTTGAGCTGATCTCAAAGATATAATACTTTTTCAATGTACACAAAGGCCTAAAACTGTGTTAGTGAGCCCATCTCCTCTGCCGAGATAATCCATCCACCTCACAGGTGTGGCATATCAAGATGCTGATTAGACAGCATGATTATTGCACAGAGCTTAGGCTTGCCACAATAAAAGGCCACTCTAAAATGTGCAGTTTTATCACACAGCACAATGCCACAGATGTTGCAAGTTTTAAGGGAGCATGCAATTGACATGCTGACTACAGGAATGTCCACCAGAGCTGTTGCCCATGAATTAAATGTTAATTTCTCTACTATAAGCCGTCTCCAAAAGTAGTTTCAGAGAATTGGGCAGTACATACAACCGGCCTCACAACCGCAGACCACGTGTAACCACACCAGCCCAGGACCACCATATCCAGCATCTTCACCTCCAAGATCATCCAAGACCAGCCACCCGGACAGCTGCTGCAACAGTCGCGTTGCACAACCAAAGAATCTATGTTATGGTCAACGAACACAGGAGAATTTTATTGATGGCATATTGAATGCAAAGAGATACCTTGATGAGATCCTTAGGCCCAATGTTGTGCCATTCATCCACGACCATCACCTCATGTTGCAGCATGATAATGCACGGCCCCATGTTGCAAGGATCTGAACTCAATTCCTCCAAGCTGAAAACACACTGGCCAGCATACTGACTAAATATGTCTCCTATTGAGCATGTTTGGAATGCTCTGTATTGGATGGATCTTTTGAATGGAACTTGTTAAAGTTCCTGACAATATCCAGTAACTTCGCACAGCCATTGAAGAGGAGTGGACCAACATTACACAGGCCACAGTTAACATGCTGTCTAATCGGAATCTTGCTATGCCACACTTGTGAGGTGGATGGATTATCTCGGCAGAGGTGAAGTGCTCACTAACACCAATTAAAACAGATTTGTGAACAATGTTTAAGTGAAATAGGCCTTTTGTGTACGCAGGAAAAGACTTAGATCATTGAGTTCGGCTCATGAAAAATGGGGGCAAAACCTAAAGTGTTGCTTTTATAATTTTGTTTATATATATACAGAGATGTATAGTAACGAAGTAGAACTACTTCACTACTGTACTTAAGTACTAAAAGGCGGTATCTGTACTTTACTAGATTATTTTTTCCTCCTACTTCCACTTTTACTTTGGTACATATTTTTGCTGAGTTTAATACTTTTACTCCAATATTTTTTTATGTGCTGCATCGTTACTCGTTACAATTATAAAAATGTTACGAATCATTCCATTACAAACCACTGCCAGAACTGTAGATGGCAGATTTGATGAAGCTGCCACATCATTGAGCGAAACAAGCGATTAAGAAGACTGCGCATGCTGACTGAACTGCTGTGAAGAGAGAAATGAACACCGAGCCGAGCCAGATAATGACTTGTTCACGAGTCAAGAACCGGTTGCATCGGTTCTCGGATGAACAGTAACGTTAGTTCTTTCTGACTGTTCGATTCAATAAACCAGTTGAAGGAAACAGTTCACCGATTCTTTTGCGCTCGATGCAATGGCGTCATTGGCGTTGACTGCAAGCCTTCGGTTTACCTGGGCTCATAACATTAACACAGAATCAGTTCAGAATCAATCACCAAAAGAATCAGTTCTGTTCAGACGCTCTGCGTGTCGGTTTGCTTCACGCTAAATCACACATGCGCAGTATCATCAGCTCCTCGGTTCACAAATCGGACGCGTCTGACAGAAACGGTTCTTGACTCGTGAATGAGTCATTATCTGGCTCGGCTCAGTGTTCATCTTCAGTTCTCTCTTCACAGCAGTTCAGTCAGTGTACTGTTTGAGTCAATGAATTACTCCGGGATATTGGTTTGTTTTAACTCAGAGGGAGTGTCAGACACATTAAACAAGTTAACAGCTTAATTCATCTGTGGATTAATGCGTATTGGAGACGCGAACTGTTTAAAACGATTCAATTCGATTTGGTGGACTGTTTCAAAAAGATCCGGTTACATCGAATGATTCGTTCGCGAACCAGATATCACAAACTGCTTTGTTTTTAACTGTCTTACAACAGACACGGAAGAGAAGGCAATGCTGAATAAAGTCGTAGTTTTCGCTATTTTTGGACCAAAATGTATTTTCGATGCTTCAAAAAATTCTAAATGACCCTCTGATGTCTTACGGGTTTGAAACAACATGAGGGTAAGTTATTAATGACATAATTTTGCAAATTGGGCTAACTAACCCTAGTAACCATTTTTTGTTTACAAGAAGTTACAGTCAAAGGAATTGTGATTGTCCTTTAGGTTAATCATTTGAAATAGTAAAAACAATATGTTCAAACTTTTGACGACTTTCTTTAATAGCTACATAACATAATACTTCTACTTTTACTTTCAGTACTTTAGTACATTTTAAAATAGACTACTTGCAATACTTAAGTACAAAAAATTTTGAATACTTTAGTACTTCTACTTAAGTGTGGTGCTTAAAGATCACTTCAACTTCTACTCAAGTCACTTTTTTGATAGAGCACTTGTACTTTTACTCAAGTATGGGTCTCTAGTACTTTATACATCTCTTTATTTATATATAAATATATATATATATATATATATATATATATATATATATATATATATATGTATGTACGTATGTATGTGTGTGTGTGTCATGTAGAGAATTGCCAAGAGGCCTGGGAGAAGTTAGGAAGGCTCAGTACAAGGGAGTGATTTTCAAAATGGCAGTTGTGATTTATTTCTGAAGCTGCAATGTACAAGGAGTAGTCCTCAAAGTGCAAAAAGAACACTTATGGAATCATAAATACACTGGTGCTACAAACAAAAGCAAAAATGCTGAGAGCAGCCAAACTGGCACTAAACAATGCCTAGTGGTACATCCACCAAACTGGAAAGCATGTCTCACCTCAAACACGTTCAAACATTTGCATCCTTTCACAGGATGCAACCATCAGCCTGCTCGATCCATTGTTTAAATAGTCAGTTTTCCCGCCCAAACTCTATTGGGACAAACCATTATCACAAGTTAGAACCCTTTACCTGTAACACTCATCACAAACTTCCACAGCTAACATTAATACATAAATAACTTAACTACAGTTCATGAACTCACTTCTGACATATAGTAACCAGGATACAAACATGCGTAATATAACGCCACAAAAACTAATATTAAACATTAACACCTCATAGCACTCATGTTTCCCTCCATTTTGAAAAGCTTGCTCACACTCTGGGGTCCACTTGACCTTTATGGGACTACTCGTCCTTGTGAGATTCGTTAATACTGCAGCTCTGCTGGCAAAATTTGGAACAAATCTCCTATACCAGCCCACCAAGCCCAGAAATGATCGAATGCTCTTCTTCGTCGTTGGGGGTACACACAACAAGATAGATTGCACTTTATCCGCTTGAGGCCTGATCGATCCTCCACCCACGACGTAGCCCAAATAAGAGAACTCCTGCTTGGCAATCTGGCACTTTTTGGCATTGACAACCAGACCTGTGTGATGGATCTTTTCGAACACTTGAGCAAGATGTTCCAGATGTTCTTCCCACGAATCACTGTAAATGACTATGTCATCGATATAAGCTGCTGCAAAACTGTCCACTCCTCTCAGCACCTGATCCACCAAGCACTGAAAAGTTGCTGCCGCTCCCTGCAGGCCAAAAGGCATAAATTTAAAGGAAAATGGAAAGCAGTCAGTTCTTTAGCAGAGTCAGCCAATGGCACTTGCCAATATCCTTTGCATAAGTCAAGAGTTGCTTAATACTTAGCTTTGCCCAGTCGTTCAAATTGCACATCAACTCTTGGCATTGGGTATGGATCAAAAGCAGATACTGCATTAAGCTTCGAGAAATCCACACAGAACCTGAGTAAACCATCCTTTTTTGGTACTAGCACCACTGGACTACAGCATTCGCTCCTCGATGGTTCTATGATGTCTAAATCAAGCATCACTTTCACTTCCTCTTTCAAAGCGGGAATCAGGCGGGCGGGCACTCTACAATGGGCCTGCCTAATGGGATCTGTTGGTAGAAGGTGAATATCATGCTGTAAAAGATCGTTTTTTTCCAGGCTGATCACTGAAAAGATTTTTTGGTACTTATTTCAGGAACTCTTTCTGCTGTTTAGGTGTAAGATGATTCACTGATGGAACAGTTATTGACTTTTGATCAACCGGGAAGTATTGCTCCTCCAGTTCCTCCTCTTCCTCCACCTTTCTTGCCCACAACTGCTCAGACCATGAGCCTCTTCTCTCATGCCACGGTATTAAGAGGTTAATATGAAAAACTTGAGACTTCTTCCTGCGATCTGGTAGATAGATCTCATAATTAGTAGCACTTAGTTTCCGCAAGACTTCATACGGCCCCTGCCATTTGGCCAGTAATGAACTGTCAGATGTGGGAAGGAGCAGTAACACCTTTTGACCTGGACTTAATGTTCTCTTCCTGCTTGACTGATCGTACCATTGTTTTTGATGTTGTTGTGCTTTAGTCATGTTATCTCTTACCAACTCTGCCATCGAGTCCATTTTCTTCCTCATCTTAATGACATACGATAAGATATTCGTTTGTTCACTTGCATTGTCTCCTTCCCAGGCCTCCTTTAAGACATCCAAAGGTCCACAAACCTGACGTCCATAGAGCAGTTCAAAGGGTGAGTAGCCTGTAGACGATTGTGGAACTTCTCGATAGGCAAACATCAAGTATGGCGACCATTGGTCCCAGTCTGCCCCTGTGTCAGACACAAACTTGTGCAACATTGATTTCAATGTCTGATTGAACCTTTCTACCATACTGTCAGTCTGAGGATGATAAGGAATGGTCTTAATAGGATGTGTACGCAACATTGAATACACTTGCTTAATTTGTCTGAATGTAAAATTGGTTCCCTGATCTGTAGTTATCTCTTTTGGGTAAGCCTACCCGTGAAAAGAGCTGAACAAGGGCATTGACAATTTGTCTCGTCTTTTTGTTTTTAAGAGGAAAACATTGGATATATAGTAGCATAATCTGCAACAACCAGAATATACCGATTTCCTGTTCTATTCTTTTCTAAAGGACCTACTATATCCATAGCAATGCGCGAAAATGGAATGTCAATAATAGGGAGACTTACAAGAGGCGCTCTCGCCCTTTCTAGCTGGACTCACCAGCTGACACTCTGAACAAGACTTACAAAAATCCATTACGACCACATACAGTTTGGGCCAATAAAATCCTCTAGCAATTCTGGCTAGCGTTTTCTGCTGGATTAAATGCCCCACCATGGTACAGAATCACCTAACTGCAATATCCTCAGTCTCATGGATTCAGGGACCACTAACCTCCCTCCCTCAGCACTTAACAGGTACAGGCTATCCTCTTTAATCACAAAACGATCTTTCTGCAATATGGCCAACTCAGTGTTTCCCTTGCCCACCTTCTCAAACAAGGGTTTCAGGGTTTTATCTTGCCTTTGAAGTTCCACTATATCATGAGGAATGCATTCAACATCATCTGCATTAGGTTCTATAAAGGGCAATCTGCTTTCTTATGCCCTGGTTGGCCACATCCATGACAAATAATCACCGCTTTACCCTAATACTGATTAACTGCCCCCTGCTGCTTACCACTGTTAGTACCACAACAGATCTGTGACGATACCCCGGTATTAAAACCAAAATTACTCAGACCATCATCCCAACCATCCCCAGACTTACGGGTTGAGCTGTTGTTATAGGATCGCCATCGTCATGGTTGATACAAAGATTGTCTAGCAGCCATAAAGGCCTCAGCCATCTCTGCTGCTTGTTTAGATGAGGTAGGGTTATTCTGTCTCATCCATGTTCTTGTCTCTGGATTGAGTAATTTGAGGAACTATTCTAGCACAATCTGGTCACCGATCTCCTCCTTTGTCCGCCTCTTAGGATTCATCCATTTCTCATATAAGTCTCTTAGTCTTACTTGCAGCTCCTGAGCATTGTATGCTCTAAAACGCTGTCCATACATTTCCACATTTATTTCAAACTTGTCAAGAATAGCCTGTTTGACCAAGTCATAGTTTAGTGAATCACCCGGCTCCATTGCCACATAAGCTGCTCTCGCTTTACCAGTTAGGAGAGGTAACAAATGCAACACCCAGTCTTGCCTTGGCCATCTGCATGCATGAGCAATACGTTCAAAAGTTGTTAAATAGTGTTCTATGTCCTCCTCATGGGTCCAAGGAAGCATTCTCGGAGTCTGTAAACATGATATTGCCGGTCCTTGTGCCTTGGTTAGATTCTCACCTCCTGAAGCAAAGTCATTGTCTTGTAAGGGTAGTCGCCTTGAATGAATGGTTGAAGGCCGATGCACCGCCCGTACCTGCTGACGTAGTTGCAGGTCCTGACACCCCTGCCAGTGACTGTCGTTGTTGGTCTTGATGAACTTCAGACTGCAGCTGTGAAAACTGATGGTGCAGCACCTGCCATTTATGCACTTGGCGCTGCGCCTCTCTTTCCAAGCGCTCTTCTCTTTGATGTTGCTTACGTAAAAATGTTTGCATCATATCCGTAAGTTGGTCAGCTGAACTCCCAGCTACAACTTAACGTTGGTCTGGAACCGTGCATGTTAACACGGACTCATCTGGAACATTAGACTTGTCTCTTGCCTTTGCTGCATCTTGCTTCTTTGGTGGCATTTTTGTTCCTGCCACTCCTCTTGAAAAAAAAAAAGGTTTGTTGCACAACTAAACATGCAGCCTCCCCGTGTACTAGCCTCCTATTGGCCTGGAGGTACCGCTGCCACAATGTGTCATGTAGAGAATTGCCAAGAGGCCTGGGAGAAGTTAGGAAGGCTCAGTACAAGGGAGTGATTTTCCAAATGGCAGTTGTGATTTATTTCTGAAGCTGCATTGTACAAGGAGCAATCCTCAAAGTGCAAAAAGAACACACACATGAAAAAAAAAAAAAACACTTATGGAATCATACATACACTGGTGCTTCAAACAAAAGCAGTAATGCTGAGAGCAGCCAAACTGGCACTAAACAATGCCTAGTGGTACATCCATCAAACTGGACAGCATGTCTCACCTCAAACACATTCAAATGTTTGTACATTCTGGATATGCGCACTACCCGAACCCACCACCAAAACATTAGATCAAACAGGCAAGAATCTAACATGTGCTATAAAATGTAAACTCACACAATAAAGAAATAATTTAAAGCAAACAATGACTCTCTATTATCTTTCAACACTAACACATTGCACCTTTGATGTTGGTACTGTCCCTCCTCATATACATTGCCAACACACAATATACAATAAATTATTAACACACCAAGTAAATTCAGAATAGCATTAGACTGGCACTCTAGTGATGATGTAAGAGACCTAGCCCATCATCACAGTGTGTGTTGTTTAAAATATATAAATGTATACATTTTACTAGGGCTGTGATTTGGTAAAGTGGTAAAAATCTGCTACCATCACAGCCCTAGTAAAATGTATATATTTCTTTTTTTATACAGCTTAAAGACCCTGGGGTCAAATGGACCGAAAAGAGCAATGATGCTTAAAAATGTTTACCGGGTCTCCCTATTAAATGAGTCAAAGACATTACATTAACATTACAGTAGACAAGACTGTAAATCTAATGCAAGAAAAGTAAATTGTGTATTTGCAGATGTTCTCTCAGCTTTTAACAATATACCAAAAATAAATAATTTTTACTTTTATTTCAGAGTTCATTGAAGAAAAAGAGGAAAATGAAGAATCAAGTGAAGTTGAGGAGAAAAATAATGTCAAAACTGGTGGAAAACCTTTGAGTTGCTGTCAAACCAAACAGACAGATTTAAAGAAAAAAGGATTTAAGAAATCTTTAACCTGCAATCAGTGTGGAAAGAGTTTCACATATAAATCAAATCTTAATCGTCACATGAGAGTTCATACTGGAGAGAAACCACTCACCTGTGACCAACGTGGGAACAGTTTCACACAATCATCAAACCTTAAGGATCACATGAACATCCACACTGTAGAGAAGCAGCATGCATGTGATCAATGCGGTAAAATGTTTTTATGGGCTTCACTTCTGAAGAAACACTTTAAAGTTCATGCAAAGGAGAAGCCACATTCATGTCATTTGTGTGGTAAGAGTTTTTTGCATCTGCAAAGTTTGAAAGAACATCAGAAAATACATACTGGTGTGAGTGAGTACATGTGCTTTGGGTGTGAAAAGACTTTTAGTTCAGCAAGCAGATTAAAACGGCATGAGAGGATTCACACTGGAGAGAAACCTTACAAGTGTTCACACTGTGACAAGAGTTTCAATGTCTCATCAAGTCTGAAAAACCATGAGAGGATTCACACTGGAGAGAAACCTTTTAAGTGTTCACATTGTGACAAGAAATTCACTTTGTCACCACATTTGAAAATACATGAGAGGATCCACACTGGAGAGAAACCTTATAAGTGTTCACACTGTGACAAGGGATTCAGTGTGTCATCAAATCTGAAAATACATGAGAGGATCCACACTGGAGAGAAACCTTATAAGTGTTCACACTGTGACAAGGGATTCAGTGTTTCATCAAGTCTGAAAACACATGAGAGGATTCACACTGGAGAGAAACCTTACAAGTGTTCACACTGTGACAAGAAATTCAGAGATTCATCAAGTCTGAAAACACATGAGATGATTCACACTGGAGAGAAACCTTACATGTGTTCACACTGTGACAAGAGATACAGTCAGTCAAGAGATATGAAAATACATGAGAGGATTCACACTGGAGAGAAACCTTTTAAGTGTTCACACTGTGACAAGCGATTCAGTCAGTTAGCAAATCTGAAAACACATGAGAAAATGCACACTGGAGAGAAACCTTATAAGTGTTCACACTGTGACAAGAGATTCAGTCAGTCAACAGATCTGAAAAACCATAAGAGGATTCACAATGGAGAGAAACCTTTTAAGTGTTCACATTGTGACAAGAGATTCAGTTGGTCAACACATTTGAAAAGACATGAGAGGATCCACACTGGAGAGAAACCTTATAAGTGTTCACACTGTGACAAGAGATTCAGTGTGTCATCGAGTCTGAAAAGACATAAGAGGATCCACACTGGAGAGAAACCTTACAAGTGTTCACACTGTGACGAGAAATTCAGTCTTTCAGCAAGTCTGAAAAAACATGAGTGGATTCACACTGGAGAGAAACCTTACAAGTGTTCACACTGTGACAAGAGATTCAGTGTGTCATCAAGTCTGATAAAACATGAGAGGATTCACACTGGAGAGAAACCTTACAAGTGTTCACACTGTGACAAGAGATTCAGTGTGTCATCAAGTCTGATAAAACATGAGAGGATTCACACCGGAGAGAAACCTTACAAGTGTTCACACTGTTTCAGGAAATTCAGTCTTTCAGAAAGTCTGAAAAAACATGAGAGGATTCACACTGGAGAGAAACCTTATAAGTGTTCACACTGTGACGAGAAATTCAGTCTTTCAGCAAGTCTGAAAAAACATGAGTGGATTCACACTGGAGAGAAACCTTACAAGTGTTCACACTGTGACAAGAGATTCAGTGTGTCATCAAGTCTGAAAACACATGAGGTGATCCACACTGGAGAGAAACCTTACAAGTGTTCACACTGTGACAAGAGATTCAGTGTGTCATCAAGTCTGATAAAACATGAGAGGATTCACACCGGAGAGAAACCTTACAAGTGTTCACACTGTTTCAGGAAATTCAGTCTTTCAGAAAGTCTGAAAAAACATGAGAGGATTCACACTGGAGAGAAACCTTACAAGTGTTCACAATGTGACAGGAGATTCAGTCGTTCAGTAAGTCGTAAAACACACGAGGTGATCCACACTGGAAAGAAACCTTACAAGTGTTCACACTGTGACAAGAGATTCATTCAGACAAGAGATCTGAAAACACATGAAAGGATCCACACTGGAGAGAAACCTTACAAGTGTTCACACTGTGACAAGAGATTCACTAATATATCAAATCTGAAAACACATGAGAGGATCCATACTGGAGAGAAACCTTTTAAGTGTTCACACTGTGACAAGCGATTCAGTCAGTTAGCAAATCTGAAAACACATGAGAAAATGCACACTGGAGAGAAAGCACATCACCGCAATGTACCTGGGAAGTGTTCCATTGAGTCATCTGTTCTACACAAAAACCTACCACAGTAAGGCCCCGAACACACAGAGACGCATTTAGTTGTATGTGTAAATATTTTGTATGGTATATGTGTTTCGTCCAGATGGATCCGGCATTAGGGGGAGTGAAAACCCTTTTTTTTTTGTTTTTTTTTGTTTTTTGTAAACCAGGTCCCAGAGTGGATAAATCTGAAAATGACACCTTTGTGTTTTTCTG
This sequence comes from Carassius gibelio, assembly GCF_023724105.1. Lineage (NCBI taxonomy): Eukaryota > Metazoa > Chordata > Actinopteri > Cypriniformes > Cyprinidae > Carassius > Carassius gibelio. The sequence goes on from NC_068398.1 coordinate 40,772,059, forward strand.
TACTGCCAATCCATATGTTTTGTAAAACAATGATGTCATCACCCCACATCTCGACCATAGTCAGACACCGCTACGTCATGTAACACCAACAACAATGGAGGACTACATGTTTGTGTCCATGCTACAGAAGATACTGAGTCTGTGAGCTTGACTAAACTTACTAGTGGAGCAGCACGATATTGGAAAAAAAAAACTCACATCGTGATCATTTTTCTCAGCGAGGTATATCGCGATATGGACAAAAAAAATTCACCAGATGACTTGTACAGCTCTATTTGGATTAAAAAAATAATTGATTTTGTAGGTGAATAAATCAAATTACAAACATAGATGAATATAATAGAAAATTTATACAAAGGAAGTAAAGTGCTTTATATTCTTTAGGTAAGTCGAACTGTTACTGTCTGTTACAGTTAAGTCTAATACGTTACTGCTGCGTTACATTGCTGACAGAATGCAGTGTTTATAATCTAGAGATTGTAAAGAGGATGTAGCACACGCACTGTCAAGTCAAGTGCCAGTGGATTACAGACCTGCTCCCGCGAGATCTAACGCAACAGAGAGCGGCACGGGACAAGACTTGTGTGTGTGCAAGATAGTGGAAAATAAAATGATTCATGGTACTCCGCAAAGTAGAAATATCGAAACAAAAAATCTAAAACAAGTAAATTGTTATTCATCTATTGCACAAGAGCAAAATGAATATAAACAATTAACAGGTGCAAGCTATGCAGAGCTTCTATTTAGGCTATAACAGGGATTGGTTTGTTGCATGATGAGACTGATGTGAGATACTGATCCAAAAGCACACCTTTTGAAAGTTTAATTTCTTCCTTTAATAAAGCAAGTTTGTCATTATTGTTGCTGTTTTCATTTAAAATAAATAAAACATTGAACCACAAATTAAGCATTTGTTTTAAAAGGGGGTAAATACCTTATTTCCTTTGGTTCGAATATCCATCTTATTCGTTATTATTAATAAAAGTAAGCTCTTTAAATGCCTGAATCGGAAGTTGTACCATTGTACTATTTTATTGCTTATGTGTTTAATTACTAGTCTAATAATAAACCACAAACTACTATAGTTTTAAAGAAAGGGGAAATCCAAAGTCTTTTACTTTTTTTTTTTTTTTTACAATGCGGATAAAACATTTTCCTTAAAGTGTAATATAAGAGAATTTGTCATCCCATTGTTTTAGCCTGTTTCGTTATTAATAATAGGCTAATAATGAGCCACAAACTAAGCATTCTTTTGAAGTAAGGGGAAAATGTAGATTCATTATTCATATTTTTATTGTATGATGACAGAGATTTGTGAGATGTCTGAGCTGAGATGTATTTTAGAGATTATGAATGCAGAGCTTTTTTCAGACATTCCACCAAACCATAAAAACTATGCACACAGCAGCCGCTTGCTTTAGTTAAGAATAACTGTTCTGTGAATGTTGATGCTGTAATAAAAACATTTATTAGGAGCGTGTATGCAGGGATTTCATCAATTTCATGGGGAAAAAAAGTAATGTACAGTAGGTAGACAACCAAAATGGGTAATACCGTTGTGCATTCCACTGCCACAGGACCGCGGCATTAACTGCAAGTGAAACAACAATAACATTATAATATAACATTGTAACATCCCTCCTGCACCTGAACGAACAAATACAAATTGCAGTTTGAACAAACAAAAAGATATGCAAGAGCCCAATTCAGTACTCGCGGTGTTCTGGTGTTCAGGGCTCACACAGAGAAAGGCGTCTCAAAACACTTGAACATCGAATTAGTTTTTTTTTCTCTTGTGCCGACAAATACATACAAAATATGTCAAAATATCCACCTTGGAAATTATGCTAGAAAAAACTCAGTTATTTCTTAAGTGTAAGTAAACAGTTGAGGAAAAAAATGGGATGTGTATTATATTGGATGCGTTCATCGTCTCTTAAAGTGACCGCGCCTAATTTAGCTACTGGCTGCTGTAATGTTAATCCAAGAAAATGAAAATCACTCACTGCTCTTGACTGAATTACTTTGTAGTTTTAACAGTCAAACCAAAAATTATTCAGACACCAGATATAATTTTTGATATATATAGCAAAACTGTAATAATGTGAGAAATGTTGAAGGTGTCTGAATAAATGTAGGTTTGCTTGTATATTTCATTTTTACATTGAATACTATGAAGCAGTGCTATTTTACATTTAATTATTTGGTTTCTGTACCTTGACACCTACAAACTTGAAAAAAAACTGTGAAACAGGAGTAATGTTGTTTGCACCTTGTGCAATGTGGAATTAGTTTACAGCTTTTTCAAGCACTTTGTGATGCATTTTGGAAACAGGAGATGAGACCCTTTTCTAATGCACCATCTAGCTTGATAAACCCCTTCTCAAAGACTTACTGTTTGTCAATTTTATTTGGGTAACACATATTCTGAATGCCTTCGGGAGAATTCGAATGAGCCAGTTTAATCTAGATTAATTTCAAGATCACAGTGAGATTAATCTAGATTAAAAAAATGTATCTATGCCCACCACTAAAATAAATATATATTCACACACACTCAAGAATTAAAAGCTAAATGTTTTCATTTTGGTTTAAAAAAAAAAAAAATCTTCAGGTTCCATATGCAGAGCGAAATGAGAACGGTCCAGCATTTAGAAGTAATTCTTATTAACTCGTAATTTTTCAAACCGCTAACACTGCATTTTTTTAATTATGCCTTATGTGTGACCAAAAATATAGTATTTTCTGTTTCAGCTGTTTAATCATGCTGGTGCCTTGTGCACATATTCATCGGAAACATCAGCCATTCACCGAGCCATCTGGCACAAGTAGCGGTCTACTTTGGTATATTTTTGTGCATTATGATTTTTTTTCCGTCGATACTGAAACACGTGTGAACTACAAAGCCTGTTTTACCTACTGAATAATAGTTAAGATTGAAATGGGCAACATCACGAATATGGAAACATTTGGATTTCTCCAGAATTTCTCCAACCTTTCCTTATGTTTCCTTTAAATAATCATTATTATTATTATTATTATTTATATATAACTAAGCATCATATAATGCACTTATATTTATCCATTAGAATTATAAATTTTTAATTAATTAATTATTTTATTATTTTTCTGTTCTGGTAAATTTATTAAATGTAAAGGATTTGTTATAAAGTGAGGGGAACTAAAAATATCCTGTTGGTACATTATAACATTATTAGGCCTGCCGATTTTTTTCTGAATGTAATAAAGTGCAACTTTTTTTTTTCCTCTCACCAAAAACAAACAAAAAAAAACCTTGCAGCAAAAGAAAAAAGGCGATTAATCAGTTAAAATGTGCTACTCTGGGTAAAAAAAAAATTATATACCAGGGTTCCTGCGGGTCCTTAAAAAGTCTTAAAATGACTGCATTTAGGAAGTGGTTGGAAATAACAATGAGGAAATGTGTAAATTCAGCAAAAAGATCTTTTCGTTAGGGACCATGGGGCTCAAAGCTGTCGGGTCGCATATCGAGTCCAAGTTAATCACCGCATTGTTTGCAGCTCGACCTAATCGACCTAAAAGGCATAGGTACTGTGGGTTCTCCATACTGTGAACCCAGCTAACAAATTTATGTTGTGAGAACGTTTTCCTAATGTTCCCTTTTGGTTGTGGAAACGTTATTTTGAATGTTGCAAATAACGTTGAAATGTCCAGTTTGTTTAATGTTCCCAGAACGTTTTTTTATGGTTAGTATAACGTTCCTACAACGTTCTTGAAACTTACATTTCATAAAAAATATAACGTTCTATGAACGTTTATTTAGAAGGTTCCAAAAATGTTGAAATGTCCAGTTTGCTTAATGTTCCCAGAACGTTTTTTTATGGTTAGTATAACGTTCCTACAACGTTCTTGAAACTTACATTTCATAAAAAATATAACGTTCTATGAACGTTTATTTAGAATGTTCCAAAAACGTTGAAATGTCCAGTTTGCTTAATGTTCCCAGAACGTTTTTTATGGTTAGTATAACGTTCCTACAACGTTCTTGAAACTTACATTTCATAAAAAATATAACGTTCTATGAACGTTTATTTAGAATGTTCCAAAAACGTTGAAATGTCCAGTTTGCTTAATGTTCCCAGAATGTTTTTTTATGGTTAGTATAACGTTCCTACAACGTTCTTGAAACTTACATTTCATAAAAAATATAACGTTTTATGAATGTTTATTTAGAATGTTCCAAAAACGTTGAAATGTCCAGTTTGCTTAATGTTCCCAGAACGTTTTTTTATGGTTAGAATAACGTTCCTACAAAGTTCTTGAAACTTACATTTCATAAAAAATATAACGTTCTATGAACGTTTATTTAGAATGTTCCAAAAACGTTGAAATGTCCAGTTTGCTTAATGTTCCCAGAACGTTTTTTTATGGTTAGTATAACGTTCCTACAACGTTCTTGAAACTTACATTTCATAAAAAATATAACGTTCTATGAACATTTGTTTTGAACATTCCAATAACGTTAAAATGTCTAGTTTGCTTAACGTTGCTAGAACATTATTTTACAGTATGGTCAGCATAACGTTCCTGCAACCTAATTTTCATTTAAACACAATATTCTATTCACATTTATTTGGAAAATTCCAAGAACATTAAAATGTTGGAACTTTATTTTATGGTCAGCATAATGTGCCTACAATGTTCTTTCCACTTAAATTTTATTAAGAATAAAACATTGTATAAACTTTAATTTGAACATTACAAAGTGTAGCTTAATAAAATTTTATTTTCAGGTTAGCACTGTTGCAACATTCTCTTTCAGCATAACATTTATTAACACAACATCCCAGATCCAAGCAAGCATTCAATTACATGTGCATTTCAACAGGTATCTGAATTATTAAAGATAATCACTTTCACTTTCAACACATTGAACAGACTGGTGAAAATTTCATATCTTGTAAAAAAAAATGTTAAGTCCCCTGTAGTCAAATATTTAATCAAATTTTTTTTGCTATAATTTGTCTTTAGCTTTGTGCTTGTGCGCTGGTATTGGCATGCTATAGGAAATTATTCTTAGATGTGATTGGTTATTGGATTGTGATGTAGCAATATTTAATGCCACAAAGACAAAAAAGGACTTTAAGAAGGACTTTAATATTTAGTTTAATATTTATGACAATAAACTATTGCTTCATAGCTAAATATAAACTATCATATGAACATTTTATTATTGAAAACTTCTATATGAATTTGTGTTTGGGGTGTGGGAACTGTCCGGTCTCTCCGCGCTCCATCTGTAAAGTAAACAGATTAGCTGATGTTACAAACTGTGTTATTACAAAATTCCTATGAAATAATAAGTCTACTGCCTAGACTTTCAACTGAAAGACAAAAATGATGAAAGATTATAAAAAAATAAAAATAATTGTCTAAATGGGTGTGAACAACATGAGGGTGACACAGTTAAACTTTCTACTTGGACAATGCAGCCACACTGCTCAGTTTAAATATGCAGTAAAATCAGTGCTGTTAAATGTTATTACCGTACCAGCGTAATGTTATGCTAAACATATTTGATATTAGAATTAGGGATGGGTAACGATTTTTGAATATTCGATTAGTTGATTTAATGACCGATTATCGATTAGGCTGTGCGATTATTTTCTAAGGATGTGAACCGTGCCCGAGCATCTCTTACCCCCAAAGCCCAGTTCGGGTGACTGTGATTGCTCTGTGCTGTGCTCGGACGCGGTTGGTTGGAAGAAGTGGGCCAGAACGCGGTTCATTTTAATTAGTGTGCTGTACACGTGCAGTGTGAGCAACCACGCCAGGGAACTACTGACACGTGCAGCATGATTAATTGAAAGGGGCAATTTTGGAGGGGCAAACGCCATAGAATTATAAAGCAATATGTTGTGAGAGGGTCTTCTGTCTCACCGCATCCCAAACGACTCAAAATAATGAACCACAAAGTTAACAGAATGATGCAGTCCACTAGTGTTCTCAAAAGACCCGGTACTTCGGTACCAAATCGGTACAAAAAAATGTAAAAGTGACGGTACCAGGTTTCTTTAAGTACCCGTAGTCCCGAGGTCCCGTTCAAACCCGGTTCAGCGCTATGATTTCCGCGAAGCAGAAAACAAGGACGGAATCTCAAAATCCAGTCATGAAAATGAAACTTACATTTTAATATGGACAGTCATGGAATTTGTCGAAGTTAGCATAAATGAATCAAATCAAATCTCCATATGGACCAGTATCTGTAAATGTTAAAACGCAAATGTTGCTTGAAATATGAATCCGTGTTCTGCGCGTCTCTGTGTGTATTAATGAATGGCAGAGACGTGCGGGTTTGTTTACTACATAGACTGAAGCGCATAATTTCAGCATCTGAGCTTCAGAGTTCTCTCTCCATCAAGAGATCTTTTCAGTTTCTCACACATGCAAAAGAGAGAGAGCGAGAGTCTTACCACGCTGAATCGACACGCTATATGTAAACTATTCTTTATTGTCTTTTCCTGTAAGTTAATAAAGAATTATTCATAATAATTTTTGAACAAGCAGAAGACATAACGGTTTCTCCAGTAGTGGGCGGAGCTAATGCGCAAATGGCAATTTCATTGGCTGGCACTGATCTAGTACCCTCCCCTGTTTTGATTTCAGCAAATCAGTTTGACCGAACGCAGACAACGTGATTAATATTCATGAACCAGCAGCTCATCAATTCATAGTGCATTGTATATACATTAGTATGATAGTAGAATTACTACTAGTATTATCTTTTAATAATAATTAATATGATCTATTACTATTTTTTTTACAGAAACCATCAATGACCAAAAATATCATAAGCATCACCACCAGTCTTAAGTTCAGTTAAAATGACAAATATGCATTCATTAGGCCTAAAAGTTAATTTTTACGTAAAGGCATTGTGCTAGAAATATTACTATTATTTAGTAAAATGTATGTGATACTACTACTATTGTTGAAATAATTTATAAAACTTTATTTTTTTAAAGAAATAAATCACAATATTTCTTCCACGTTTTAATTTGACTAGAAAATCCCCTTTATTTACCAGAAATAAAATGGTAAATTAAAAGACAAATTAAATTTGGGTGTTTACTGTTTTTCATAATTATATAAATTGTAGAAAAAACTTTAAACCAAATTGTAAATAAGTACAAAGAATGGCATTGGTTTTATTTTTAGTGCTAAAAAGTTATTTTTTTTTTTAATTAGAATATTTTTGTGTTTTGCTTTGGTACCGATAACCATGGATTTTCACTGGTATCGGTACCGAATACTGAAATTTTGGTACCGTGACAACACTTCACTGTGCAGAGCGAGAAACTTCCTGTCTCCCACGTAATTCGTGATTACGAGCTAGCTGCATTAAAATGAATTGTTATTTGTTGAAGGACTAAAATGTAATATTCCACTGGTTAGATAACCATAAAATGTTTTTAAACCATTAAAAAATTTGACTCTTGTTATGTTGATTTTTACATATGAACATGTTATGTTTTCATGTTCACATAACACGTTATGTGACTATTCGCAAGTTTTTAATTATGGTAAGCTTGGAAATAATATGTAACGTTTCAATCTAGGCCTGTAGCTATCGAATATTTAAGTAATCGAGTATTCTACCAAAAATTCCATCGATTAATCGAGTAATCAGTTAAAATGCGTTTTTGCTTAAAGTGCAATATTAATTATGCAAGAGAAAATAAGACTCCTGGGCCTCTAAAATGAACAACTAAGTTTCCTTTTATAAAAAAAATATATTTTTATTTTTGAAATGCATAGAATGCAATGCATACATCAAAAATAAACATTTAATCACTACCCATTGTTTCTCTGTCTGTACTTGTCCTGTGAACAATGACAATAAAGTTATATATAAAGTTAAATTAAGTGCATTTAAGTGCCATTCAATTGGGGTTTTAAATAGATGCACATTAAACACATAAAACATTAATTTAATTAATCTTTTAATTATTGAAAATTAAGCAAACTTAACTTTTCAGTACTAACCCGCAATAACTTTAATAAACCAGACTTTTATTTTGACGGGTTGACATACCTTTACAGTTCTGTGTATGTGATGTGACGCTAGTTTTAATCAAATCAAATGGACAAATGCTCATGAAGTGATTTTCAGTGCAGTTCTTGAGATGTTCTTCATGTGTTCACGTCCTTATTTAGAGAGACAGCAGACGCTGAAATCACCGCTAGCGTCATGCGCGCTTCCGTGTGTTTAATGAATGAAGACGCGCTTCTGCTCCATTCATTAACAGAGACACGCAGAACATGCAGGATTCATATTTAAATAGACTGTTCCGGCTTAATATTTACAGATATTAGTCCATATCATGATTTGATGTAAGTGCAATGACTTTTCGATTATTTCATTCAAAATTTGGCAAATTCTGTGCCATTCCGCGTTAAACTGTAAAATCTGTTTTTATGACTGGATTCCGTGATTCCCTCCATGTTTTCTGCATCGGGGAAATCATAGGGCTCTAGTTGTGGTATGCCAGCTCTATCTTGCAATGGACACACGCCACGACGTTCTCTTTACGTTTGCCCGTGCCCTCAAATCAAAACACTACTGACTCCTTGTGTCTCCTTTCGCTTTGTGGGTGATGTAAATGCGTTGTGTCACATAAAAGAGGCTTCGAGGCAGAGGAATTTGCTTCGATCATTTTTTTAATCGAGTTACTCGAGGAATTGTTTCAGCCCTATTTTAATCGCAATAAGCTTTGAGCTTTGTTACTTTTTATTATAACACAAAGCCTCAGGCTTCTGTCAATTTTAAGATAAAATACAAACAATAAATGAATAACGTGAAGCATGAAGGGTGCCACATCCTTTTTTTAAATTACAGGTGTAATATATTCAATTTTACTTCATGCAATGTAACATGATTTCATTGTCGTAGTTTTGACTTAATTACTAAAATATTAATCTTTTTTTTTTATTTGAGAAGGATAAACTGATCAAAATTGCTCAACTCACGGTCTTGAGCTGGTCGCTTTGTAGGCTATTTAAAAAACAAACAAACTTGAATTTAACAAACATAAAATGTTCCAATCATATTTCTGAATTAAATTAATAAAGAATCGAAACGACCAGCCATGTAAGGCTCTATGTTAGTTCTCTTGTTTCAATTAAAAGCTCCCCCTGCGGGAAAAGGGAGACATAATCAGAGGGTAGTGCTGCCAATAACTAGAACTGTGGACATGCTCATTTTTTTTTATAAAAATATAAAATAGGTTATTGTTATAAATACATACATTACATTTAATATTCAAATCAGTGCCTTCATTCAGGCTGTTCACAACATGTTTTAACGCGTACCGTGTTTTATGATATTCTGTTTAACACGTAATGTGTTTTAAGCCTAATAATTATGTCTGAATTAATCTGTTCTAATCTTAATCTGTAAACTTCATTTAAAAATGCTATGAATGTTCATGCTCATTTTAAAAAACGAAATGTCATAGGCTCCTACAACCTTGTGAGCAATTGATAATAGACGGAGTGTTATGTTATTAATTGCCATCATTCGGATTTATATTAATATGCTTTAGCAATCATACAACCATCAATTGGCTTGGGTTAGGATAGACCTTTCTCTAATATATTCAACAGTTTACCATCATATAGACTGAAAGCCTGAATAGTCTCTCTCCCTCTCTCTCTTTTTATGTGTGTGTGTTTATGCGTGTGGGGGGTGCATGCGCAGGAGGGGGGGGGGGCGATTATTGACCACTAATCGAATAATACAAAGCGATTATCGATTATTACTTTTTCTTGAAATTTACATCCCTAAAAAGAATGCAAACTAAGTACATAATAAATATTATTTATTCAAATACATTGTGAATATGGAAGCATTTTAATTTGTGTTGAATAAATACATTTAATTGAAATGATTTGTTGGGGAGTGAGAGGAACTAAAATAGCCTTTAGGCCTATTTCTGAATGAAATAATAAGTGACTTGTGTTTTTTTCTCTCAAAAAATAAAAATAAAATAAAAATTATACGAGTAGCATATTTTAACTATGCAGCAAACCTTTTAAAATATTTTTATAAATTACTTTGTAATTTAATTTTGTCAAAATCCTTAACGGTTGGTTAACGGTTAACCGGTTAAAATGAACATCCCTAGATCAACTATTCAGTAATTTCTGCTGATTTCAGAAAAATGTTGCCAAGTAAATATAAAGTTGTCCTGAACTGTGTCCTACCTAGTGTGTCTTGAAAAGATCTGCTGAGTCTTCTTTTCAGGAAGTAGATCTGCCAGGATATCATAGCTTGAATGACTGATAATGTTCCTGAAGACAAAACATAAAATTAGAGAAATTTAACTCACAATTAAGTAACATTTATGGACAACTTATTTTTATAATCGTGTTAAAACATGGCAATGTGTAATTACTTATAGGAATTAAATGTATATTATCTATATATATTATATAAAATAAAAAGATATATATTGAATATTATAAAAAATTTGCCAATATCAAGATTTTTTCATATATCGCCAAGCCCTAATCTGAATCAAACATGACTGGTTCTTAGATGTCATGATGTCATTCTTGTTGGACTTTAGTTGAGGTTTGTTATTTTTCATCTGTGTATTAATGATTTGATTAATCTAATATGCAATTAGATTAGAAATATAGAACTTATAAAACAAAAGTATAGAATTGCTTCAGAAGACTTAACATTTGTGCTGCTGGTCATTTCTGGTCACCATTACATCTGCATTAATAGCAAATCATCAAAAAATAAAAACAAAACTACGATGTATTTAAATAACTGTTTTTAACGAGACAAATTTCATCTGGTACAACACTAAAGCCCATCAATTTGTTTAATGTGAATAGTACTTACCGGTACTTCATTTCAGGCCCATATTATGCAGCCTTCTTGCTGCCAATACCACCACACCTTCACTCTCTGCCTATGCACTAAAAACATTGATTTCAAAGTATGACAGCAATTTGTCAGTATGAATTTTAAATAAGACAACGTGAGGAGCAAGTAACTGTAAAATGTTAACTAAGGTTAAACAACCATTATAAACGCTCTTCAGCCCCTATGTTAAACATTCGGCGGATTTAGTAAACTTGATCAGCATCAGATGGGACATTCTAGATGAAACCTACAGATATTCAGTAATACTGAACATAAAGGATAAAGTGTTTTAATGCAGTGAATGTGTGTTCGCTTTACCTCGCTTCAGATCTGTGTAGGGAGTGACGGTTAGAGATCAGCGTCTCTCTAACGGTAACATTAGTTTGAAAATAATGTTACACTTTGCGGGACTCGTCTTACGCTGTGTTAATGTGATAAACCACAAAAATACTTCTTAATTTACCAATGACGAACTGTTGTCTATAACACTGCATATTTAACACTTTACACCGTTGATAACTTTGATATAACTTAATGGTGCGTTATCACCTTGCTCCTGTGCTAACCTTAGCTAGAGTTACACACATTTTGATAATTAAGCTTGTTAATTTTCAGATAAAGTTGACTTTAGAGTGATTTAAATGGGATTAAAGAAGCTCGAAATGCTTAACGTTAACGTACCTGTATTTTTTACCATGACCGCGTCGTGTCTCGCGAATAACGTTAATCCTGCTGTGATCCCATCAGCGAGTGAGTGAGCGCGGTCCAGTGTGGATGAGCGGAGTGCACGTGACGTGACTGACTGAAAAATGCGCGCGGTTTTTGAAAAACACACGGATATTATTTTGTCGAGTAAAATAATTACTTTTTTACTCTGTTTGAAAACACGAATTATGTTCATTATTCTTTTAAATATTTTGTGGTCAGCCATTTATACTTAAAAAGAATAGATTGTATGGTAGATTCAATAAATTAATATGTATTTCTTTAGCTTGAGTTCTGCTTAACCTAAATAGCTTTTGAGTTCAAATCACAAATTAAGATGAAATAATCTGTTACATTTTTGAGTTAAATTAATTAACTTCAATTGGCAAATTTCACTTTTACAGTGTATGCCATTCACGTAATACCCCGAAGTGACTTCAATAAATTCAAAAAGATGTATAATTAATAATTATAAATTACATTCAGGCGATTAGCCACCACATACTCAAGGTTGTAGTTTCATATTTAAATACATTTATTTTTCTATCCTAATGTATTCCATTGTATTCTATTCATGTTTTATATAGCCTATAAGAAAGAAGTTTCTCTCAACATTATGATAACGTTCCTAATAACCTGAAAATATAAGGACATGCTGTTATCATAATATTTTAGGATAACACCATAACATTTAGCAATTAATTAATTTAGAAATTACATTAATAAAATTGAAAGCTCTAAGAATATTGTTCTAAAATTGTTTTCTCTCAACATTGAGAAAATTAATTGAGTACAAATAAAGTCTTAAAGATGTTCAGATATCATTGTGCTAAGAACATTATCTATCAACCTTACAAGTACAGATAACGTCCTAAAGACATTCAGAGAACGTTGTTATAAGAACGTTTTCTAGTGACCCTATAAGAACATTCATCAAGTACAGATAATGTCCTAAAGACGTTCCGAGAATGTCGTTCTAAGAATGTTTACTGTAAACCTTCTAAGAACATTCATCAAGTACAGATAACGTCCTAAAGACGTTCCGGGAACATTGGTCTAAGAACGTTTTCTAGAGACCTTATGAGAACATCCATCAAGTACAGATAACGTCCTAAAGACATTCCGAGAACATTGTTCTAAGCACGTTTTCTGTCAACCTTAGAAGAACATTCATCAAGGACAGATAACGTCCTAAAGACGTTCCGGGAACATTGGTCTAAGAAAGTTTTCTGTCAACCTTAGAAGAACATCCATCAAGTACAGATAACGTCGAAAAGACGTTCCAAGAACGTTGTTCTAAGAACGTTTTCTAGCGACCTTATAAGAACATTCATCAAGTACAAATAACGTCCTAAAGACGTTCCGAGAACGCTGTTCTAAGAACGTTTTCTGTCAACCTTAGAAGAACATTCGTCAAGGACAGATAATGTCCTAAAGACGTTCCGAGAACGTTGTTCTAAGCACGTTTTCTGTCAACCTTAGAAGAACATTCATCAAGGACAGATAACGTCCTAAAGACGTTCCGGGAACATTGGTCTAAGAACGTTTTCTGTCAACCTTAGAAGAACATTCATCAAGTACAGATAACATCCTAAAGACGTTACAAGAACGTTGTTCTAAGAACGTTTTCTAGCGACCTTAGAAGAACATCCATCAAGTACAGATATTGTCCTAAAGACGTTACAAGAACGTTGTTCTAAGAACGTTTTCTAGCGACCTTATAAGAACATTCATCAAGTACAAATAACGTCCTAAAGACGTTCCGAGAACGCTGTTCTAAGAACGTTTTCTGTCAACCTTAGAAGAACATTCATCAAGGACAGATAACGTCCTAAAGACGTTCCGGGAACATTGGTCTAAGAACGTTTTCTAGAGACCTTATAAGAACATCCATCAAGTACAGATAACGTCCTAAAGACATTCCGAGAACATTGTTCTAAGCACGTTTTCTGTCAACCTTAGAAGAACATTCATCAAGGACAGATAATTTCCTAAAGACGTTCCGGGAAGATTGGTCTAAGAACGTTTTCTGTCAACCTTAGAAGAACATTCGTCAAGGACAGATAACGTCCTGAAGACGTTCCAAGAACGTTGTTCTAAGAACGTTTTCTAGCGACCTTATAATAACATTCATCAAGTACAGATAACGTCCTAAAGACGTTCCGAGAACGTTGTTCTAAGAACGTTTTCTGTCAACCTTAGAAGGACATTCATCAAGGACAGATAACGTCCTAAAGACGTTCCAAGAATGTTGTTCTAAGAACGTTTTCTAGCGACCTTATAAGAACATTCATCAAGTACAAATAACGTCCTAAAGACGTTCCGAGAACGCTGTTCTAAGAACGTTTTCTGTCAACCTTAGAAGAACATTCGTCAAGGACAGATAACGTCCTAAAGACATTCCGAGATCGTTGTTCTAAGCACGTTTTCTGTCAACCTTAGAAGAACATTCACCAAGGACAGATAACGTCCTAAAGACGTTCCGGGAACATTGGTCTAAGAAAGTTTTCTGTCAACCTTAGAAGAACATCCATCAAGTACAGATAACGTCCAAAAGACGTTCCAAGAACGTTGTTCTAAGAACGTTTTCTAGCGACCTTATAAGAACATTCATCTAGTACAAATAACGTCCTAAAGACGTTCAGAGAACGTTGTTCTAAGAACGTTTTCTGTCAACCTTAGAAGAACATTCATCAAGTACAAATAACGTCCTAAATACGTTACAAGAACGTTGTTCTAAGAACGTTTTCTAGCGACCTTATAAGAACATTCATCAAGTACAAATAACGTCCTAAAGACGTTCCGAGAACGCTGTTCTAAGAACGTTTTCTGTCAACCTTAGAAGAACATTCGTCAAGGACAGATAACGTCCTAAAGACCTTCCGAGAACGTTGTTCTAAGCACGTTTTCTGTCAACCTTAGAAGAACATTCATCAAGGACAGATAACGTCCTAAAGACGTTCCGGGAACATTGGTCTAAGAACGTTTTCTGTCAACCTTAGAAGAACATTCATCAAGTACAGATAACATCCTAAAGACGTTACAAGAACGTTGTTCTAAGAACGTTTTCTAGCTACCTTATAAGAACATCCATCAAGTACAAATAACGTCCTAAAGACGTTCCGAGAACACTGTTCTAAGAATGTTTTCTGTCAACCTTAGAAGAACATTCATCAAGGACAGATAACGTCCTAAAGACGTTCCGGGAACATTGGTCTAAGAACGTTTTCTGTCAACCTTAGAAGAACATTCATCAAGTACAGATAACATCCTAAAGACGTTACAAGAACGTTGTTCTAAGAACGTTTTCTAGCGACCTTATAAGAACATTCATCAAGTACAAATAACGTCCTAAAGACGTTCCGAGAACGCTGTTCTAAGAACGTTTTCTGTCAACCTTAGAAGAACATTCGTCAAGGACAGATAACGTCTTAAAGACGTTCCAAGAACGTTGTTCTAAGAACGTTTTCTAGCGACCTTATAAGAACATTCATCAAGTACAAATAACGTCCTAAAGATGTTCCGAGAACGTTGTTCTAAGAACGTTTTCTATTAACCTTACAAGAACATTACCAACGTTATAAGAACGTTCCAAAAACATTATTTTAATAACGTTTTGTACTAACATTTACACAACCTTTAAAGAACGTTAGTGAATGTTGTGGGAACGTTCCCTGTTAGCTGGGGAAGAGGCACAATTCATTTAAATCTAACGAGGACATACGTAACATCTTTGCTGCCATGTTCCCCTATTCGCAGCTTGCAAAGTCATTCACCTGTGGTGAAAATAAAACCATATGTCGCCAAATATGGCATCGCTTCGTTCATCAAGAAGGATCGTGTAGCATTAGTGAGAAGCCATGTCATCATGTTTGACGAAAGTTTGAATAAATCGACAAAGAACAAACAAATGGACCTTCATTTGCGATTCTGGACTACTGATGAAGAGACTGGCACACACTACATCATCTCCCACTACTATGGATCGGTGTTCATGAGTCACTCCAGTTGTGTTGGGTGAGTTCAATGTAAGTAACGTTACGATTGTGTTTGAAATCGCATACTATTATTCATACTAAGTTTGGTGTAAAATTGAGTAATGTTAGTGCGGTTTAAAGCTCATATGCTAGCGGTGTAAACACCAACACTCCCCCGGTGCTAAGTGTTCCCACTCCGGGCAGAGGACTGGTTATGTGCTCCAGTCAGGTCATGGGTCTATGGTCACTTTGAAAATCTAACAGGTAACAACACATAGCTCAGAGTTTAAGGGGTACAACTGTTAATATATGTGGTTTATAGTTTAAATATGCCGAATTGTGATTTTATGGGCTGTTGGGCAAATGTAGCTGCTGATGTAGGCTGTCACTTACTGCCATAGCAACAGTAAACATTCACTTAAGAGTTAATGAGCTGTAAATGGAGATGCATAAACAAGCTATGTTTGTTAAATACACATTAGATATGTTGTATTTTACCACACAATACATGATTTTAGCAGTTAGTAAACCTATAGAAAGTAATTTAATTAGCAAAATTTACCATTACATTTATTGGCCACGCACATAGAATGACCACTGTGACCATATACTGACTTGAAAAGAGCACATATTAACCAGTACTATTACAATCTGTATAAAGTATTTTAATGTCAAAGCTCACATTTTTAATGTACGAATCCTGTATCATAACTAATGTCTGTCATTTGTAATAAAACAGATCTGAATTGAACACACTGATCATATTCGCTCAAGTCTGACGTCACATACAGTATTGTTCAAAATAATAGCAGTACAATGTGACTAACCAGAATAATCAAGGTTTTTAGTATATTTTTTATTGCTACGTGGCAAACAAGTTACCAGTAGGTTCAGTAGATTGTCAGAAAACAAACAAGACCCAGCATTCATGATATGCACGCTCTTAAGGCTGTGCAATTGGGCAATTAGTTGAAAGGGGTGTGTTCAAAAAAATAGCAGTGTCTACCTTTGACTGTACAAACTCAAAACTATTTTGTACAAACATTTTTTTTTTCTGGGATTTAGCAATCCTGTGAATCACTAAACTAATATTTAGTTGTATGACCACAGTTTTTTAAAACTGCTTGACATCTGTGTGGCATGGAGTCAACCAACTTGTGGCACCCCTCAGCTGTTATTCCACTCCATGATTCTTTAACAACATTCCACAATTCATTCACATTTCTTGGTTTTGCTTCAGAAACAGCATTTTTGATATCACCCCACAAGTTCTCAATTGGATTAAGGTCTGGAGATTGGGCTGGCCACTCCATAACATTAATTTCAAGGGCATGTCCTCTTCAGCATAGGGCAACATGACCTCTTCAAGTATTTTAACATATGCAAACTGATCCATGATCCCTGGTATGCGATAAATAGGCCCAACACCATAGTAGGAGAAACATGCCCATATCATGATGCTTGCACCTCCATGCTTCACTGTCTTCACTGTGTACTGTGGCTTGAATTCAGAGTTTGGGGGTCGTCTCACAAACTGCCTGTGGCCCTTGGACCCAAAAAGAACAATTTTACTCTCATCAGTCCACAAAATGTTCCTCCATTTCTCTTTAGGCCAGTTGATGTGTTCTTTGGCAAATTGTAACCTCTTCTGCACATGCCTTTTTTTTAACAGAGGGACTTTGCGGGGGATTCTTGAAAATAGATTAGCTTCACACAGACGTCTTCTAATTGTCACAGTACTTACAGGTAACTCCAGACTGTCTTTGATCATCCTGGAGGTGATCATTGGCTGAGCCTTTGCCATTCTGGTTATTCTTCTATCCATTTTGATGGTTGTCTTCCGTTTTCTTCCACGTCTCTCTGGTTTTGCTCTCCATTTTAAGGCATTGGAGATCATTTTAGCTGAACAGCCTATCATTTTTTGCACCTCTTTATAGGTTTTCCCCTCTCTAATCAACTTTTTAATCAAAGTACGCTGTTCTTCTGAACAATGTCTTGAACGACCCATTTTCCTCAGCTTTCAAATGCATGTTCAACAAGTGTTGGCTTCATCCTTAAATAGGGGCCACCTGATTCACACCTGTTTCTTCACAAAATTGATGACCTCAGTGATTGAATGCCACACTGCTATTTTTTTGAACACATCCCTTTCAACTAATTTAACTAATTGCCCAATTGCACAGCCTTAAGCGCGTGCATATCATGAATGCTGGGTCTCATTTGTTTTCTGAGAATCTACTGAACCTACTGGTAACTTGTTTGCCACATTGCAATAAAAAAATATACGAAAAACCTTGATTATTCTGGTTAGTCACATTGTACTGCTATTATTTTGAACAATACTGTAGCAGCGCTTCCGTGTCCAAACGCTCTTATCAGTTACAACGAGAAAACAACAAACGGTGCTAATATAAACTCACAATGTGATATAATACTAGCGAAAAAGTTATAATCTTAACCTTTAACTCCATACCGAAGTCCCATATAGGCAGACAATGAAAATATAAATATAAAAAAATATATATAAAAATTATTTGTGTTTGGGACGCTGTGAGCACGGAGACTGTAGTGTATACCGTAAGTTTGAAAGCATTTAGCTTAAATGATTAATATGAATAAACAGTGCTCATAAACGGCTGCTGAGATCATATTCTCAAGTGAAGCGAGTTGAGGTTTGGACCCGGAAACAGCACTTCTTACGTCATCACTTAACAACCGAATACCCATATAACGTAATGATTAATGTTAATTATGTTTATAATTACGTTTGTGTATGTTTGCATTTTATTGTTCTGGTTTACTTGGCACACTGAATTGATCCCTTTTTATTTATTTTTATTTTATTTTTTTACAAATGTGCAGGAAGGTACATAGGAGCTTAATCTAAACAACATTCTCTCACTATCAATGGATGGGCCCGCTGTAAACTGGAAGTTTGTTGAACTCTTACAAGAGGGACACAGAGAGCAATGTGGTGGAGCCCAACTACAAATAATTGGGAGTTGTGGCCTTCACACGATGCACAACTCTTTAAAGAACGGCTTCGCAGTGTGGCAAGTTGAGAGAGTCCTGAAAGCCCTGCACTACCTGTTTCATTGTGCTCCTGCAAGGAGAGAGGACTTTGTGTTAGTGACAAAGTGTGATACATTTCCTCTGCCATTTTGCGGACATCGATGGCTGGAAAACCTTCCAGCAGTGGAGCGAGCAATTGAAATTTGGTCATATATCCTCACTTATGAGGACCAAAGCCAAGAAGCTCCCCAATACAAGGTCATCGTCATTTGACACCATCGCAGAAGCCCGGATGGATCACTTCATCTTGGCAAAGTTACACTTCTCGAGAAGTTTTCAGCCATTTCTCACCAAATGACTACTAAAAGTATATTAATGGTTTAATCATTCAAGCACCATCATTTACAGAGGATATGAACATTAAAACAAAGTACTGAGTTTTCAGCATGATGATGTTTGTAGAAAGTATTGTAAATACTGTAATACTTTTTCCAATTTTGATTATAATTATTATGCTTGTGCTATTCTATTTTCAGAGCCTTCTCAGATGCTTCATAAAGCGAGACGTCCAGGTTGATGTTTCCCCAGTAAAACTGGTCAAGCTTGATGTGATAGACCAAAAGCTTTGGGTCAGTCCAAAGCAAGTGGACATTGGCATGGGAGCCACAGCTGACCTCAAGGTAATATTTATCTTAGATTACTTTATCATTGTGCTATATGCGCTGCAAAGTCACTTGAATAATGAAGTATTTATGTTGAGAAATTCAGAGATCAGATTAATTGTTTTGACATCAAGCAGTTGACCTATTAACTGGATCTGTCAAATGTTGTGTAGTGTAAGTTACACATAGGGAGAGTTTATTTGATGTTTCAGGTGATGTGACTTTTGTCCTTTTGTCAGGGAATGTCAGGCAGTCAGAGTGGTGGAATTGAGCGTAAGGTGTTACTGTTCATGCAAGACAGCTAGAGTGCCTTGTCAAAAATTTGTCAAAACCTTCTATTGAAGTGCCCCTTGAAGTACCACTCTGTCCGATATATGATGTGCCTGGACCCCCAAAATATGCACAAAGAACCAGACATTTGCCTGCAAAAAATTAAGGCCCTCATCATGAAATTTGTGCAGGATAAGAAGCTGTCATGAGGAGTTACAGCGGGTAACATCTGTAGAGAAATGTGAACAGTTAGCCTAGTGTTTATCTTTCAATCTTTAGTGTTTTTAATTTTATTGGAAATACAGCCTAGTATGAGTTATAATAAATGTATGTAGGCCTAATTTATGTTCTTAGACATAATAATTGAAATATAATTGAAAATATGAGATGCATTTTCCAGAGTATAGTGAAAATAAATCTCTTGTGACAACAAAGAATAATTTTAACTAGACAATATTACAGATGTGCTTGTCTTTATATAAATGCAGGTGATAAGATTGCCCAACAATTTCAGAAGTTCCTCTTCAGTGAGGCCAGAGGAGAGGAATTCATGGCCTTCAGTGCATTGGATGGAAAATCGCGAGTTGACAGCTTCCTGCATAAGGGCATGAATGGATATACAGAACTGTGGAGCTTTGTGGAAAAGCTGCTGCTTCTGTCCCATGGACAAGTTACTTTGGAGCGTGGGTTCTCCATAAACAAGGAGGTGGAGATGTGCAATTTGAACGAAGACGTTATAGTCTCATAGAGACTAATCTGCGACTATGTGAGGATGTGTGGTGGAGTGGTCAAAGTGCCTCTAACTAAAGAGCTGCTAAATGTGAGTGCATCTGCACGCAACCGGTACAGGATATTCTTGGAAGATGAGAGGAAGCAAAAGGAAAAGACAAAACAGATGAAAAAGAGAAAAAAGGTTGAAGATAATATTGAAGAGTTACGCAAGAAAAGAAGAACAATCTCAACTGTGTGTGAAACTCTAGAAAAAAATGCAGATGGCCTTGCAGAAAAGGCTGAGAATACAGCAGGGACCAAGATGGCAGTACTTATCACTAAATCTAATTCATAAATCATTGTGTTGTTTAGTGTAATCCAATTTATCTATGTTACATTGTCTCTGTTCTACATCACAAAGGAACAAAAAAAGAAAATAAAAATGTCTCAAAGAAAAGTATTTTTACTTTTTTTTTTTACTTACTGAGTTTACACATTGCAATGTATTGTTACCAAATGGAAAACTTTAAGTTTTGATTTCCATTGTAGGAGGCAATAAATTGAGTAGCCTGTTCCAAAGAAAGTATTGAATTTTGGGGTCTTAAATTATATTTATTGAGTTTTTAAAAAGGTCTTAAAAAGCATTACATTTTACTTTTAAAATGGTGCAAGAACCCTGTATACTTAGGAACAGAGTATGGGCCTAATCTAGACCATGTTTTAACTAAAAAGTTTTGTGTAGGTTCTTTTTTTTTTTTTTCATTGCATCTGAAAATGACTTTGTGCATCACATTCAGAACCTGCCTCCCCCGATGCTCAGCTGTGGATGATTACAAAATGTTTGATATAAATATTGCTGTCCCATTTTATATATGAATTGTTCATAAAAAAAAAAAAAAAAAAATCTAAATATGTTAGTTTTATGCTAACATGCAATCAAGGTCATCTGAAAATATATAAGTTTATTTAGGCTATTTAACATGCGCTGTGACATTTTTCCATTTCAACTCATAAACTCTTTAAGATTTTAAAGTCAGTTTAATAGTATTGGAATTCAATTTGAATCTAGTATTAAAAAGGTTTTAATTGGTTAAATATTTTTCATGAATTAATATGTTAACATTACTTTTTTGTCATACCATTTTTTATGAGCTACATTCATTTATCGAAACCAAGCAGCCACTTTTTTCTTTTTTTAAATCTATTAAATCGCTTGCATATCTCCTTCAACGAGGAAATTATTCTTTATATATATATATATTTTTTTTAGTAAGGTGCCACTGTCAGGAAGTCAAAAGATAATAACATCATTAGATCATTAAAGTTGCCAATTAACTTCAGAAATGGAAAATAATGGTTAATTGAGATTCTTTTAATTTTTATTTATAATGTTTATTCTTTTTTAAAATAAGTGTTTATTCTTTAAGAAGGTACAGAATAAGGAAAAATCTAAATATTTGTAATGATAACATATTTTGAATAATATAGGCCTATGTCTGCCTGCCAACTCTCTAACAGCATTAACTTGAAATATTCCTTCTTCAGGCAGACTGAATATTTTCCTGCCTTGCTAAATGTTGGGTCAGTTAGCACCAGTCGCTGTAAAGCGGGAGCAGCTGACGGAGGAATTCCGCTTGGTCTTAAAGCCTTCCACAAGCGCCTATGTTCACAAATTACAATGTTCTTCATAAAAATAAAGATTAATTATCAATTGATAATTTACTAATATTTTGGTCTAGTGATAATAATTGTATGTGCTGTGAGAAAATAACGAATACAAAGAGTAGGGCTGCTGTGAGTGCAGGCATGTTTCAGCAACAGAATCAGAATGAGCTTTATTGGCAGGTATGTTCACACATACAAGGAATTTGTTTTCGTGACAGAAGCTCCGCAGTGCAACATAATGATAGTGACAGAACAAAAAACACAATAAAAGAATAAAAAATCCAAAAAAGTAGGTAAGGAATGACAATGTATGGCAGGTATATTACAATGAGCAGTTATATGGAATAAAATCACTTTCAAAAATAATTGTATGTAATTCAAAACATTTGTGTGTAATTTTAATATACTCGTGCATAATTTAAAACTATTGTACGTAATTCTGTTTTTTGTCAGAGTTGGATTCCAAAATCTACGGCCACGACAGTTTACAGATACGCAATTCTGTGTGTTTTTTAGAGTACAACTCTAAAATGTACGACTGTGACAGTTTACAGACATGGCGCTTGTTTTCACAATAGCTCTGTTACACACACGACATGCGAATTACGACCACGAAGTGCGGTGTGCGAAACGACTGTCAAAAATACGTCATCAAGGTCACAGGCATTATTATCCAAGGGAAGATGAATCGATTCAACGAAGTGCGCATGCGCCCCACCAAAGTTTTAAACCACTGGCGCCGAAATGGCGGATCAGCAGCCAAGCGCTCACTCCTCGTCTCAGGTAAGTTACTTTTTTTTTTTTTTTATCTGACATGTTTAAACAGGGGTCATCAAACCTGTTCCTGGCGGTCATGAGGTCGGAGCTAAACTCTGAAGGACACGGGCCCTCCAGGACCGAACTTGACGACCCCTGTGTTTAAGGGTTAACATTAGTTATAACTAATAACAGAGAATAGCAGTATTACAGAGATAGTGTAGTAGGTAAGATAAGCTCTCAGAGTACATGTAACGTTAGGTGCTTAAAGAAGACAGTTGTTTAGAACATGAGACAATAGTAAGGAGAATGCAGAAGACAAAAGGTAGGCAAAATAAAAAGTAAATCCCCAGTAACAGTCCCACGGACCCAACCCCAAACCCCATCTCTGGATTAGTAATTAATAAAGGCTAGTTTCTAAAGTACTTATTCCTGCCTCTCTGTATTAATGCTCATGGGTAGCCTATAGCCCCTTTCACACTGCACGTCGGACCCAGCATATTGCCGCAATATTGCCGGGTCGCCTTCTGTGTGAAAGCAACCAAGTCCCGGGATTGATCCCGCATTGAACCTGGGTCGGGGACCTAGTAATATTGCCGGGTTCGACCTGAGACGAGCGCTGTGTGAACAAAAGCCAGATCTAATGCCATGTTGAAGTGATGATGCGACTCTTTTACCGGCTGTTTTGAAGGAAGATCAACGTTCGAGACAAAAAAATATGTGCAAACTGTAATGAAGCAGAGATCAGTTAGTCCCTCACTTTCCGTGCTGAAGCTGTGATCGTTCACTTGCTTCGTGAAAGTATAACGTGCCTAGCGTTTTCGACTCGTACATTATACGTCACGCGCTGATGTCACGTGTCATTACGGGATCTTTACTGGTTGTGTGTGAAAGCACTCACATATCCCGGGTAATCACTGGAAGTGTGAACGTATAAAATCTAGTGTCCCGGGAACAATTGCCGGAACACTTTTCCCATGTATTTGCAGGAATGGCAGTGTGAAAGGGACTTAAATGGGTTCCATTCAGACCTTAATATTAAGTATTTTACTGTTATCAACAAGATTGAACAAGACATTTTCACCTGGCTATACCCAATGTGTAGATCTGTTGTGGTATTTATGCAAATTAGCACATACGTAATTAGATTATACACCGTTTGTCCATGTTAACAAACAATTAAAAAAAAGTTTAATACATTTTTTGTTTGTCTTGATGTAAGTAATCAACTCATTTTCATGGTGATATCTAAAGGTTAAAAATGTTACCCTATTCACGTGAGAAAAAGAATGAATAGGCTATATTTGGGTCTTTTTCGAAACTTTCCCCTAATGGGATTTTTCTAGGCTTTTTTTTTTCCTTACTCAAGAAATATTGATACAAAATCAGTTTGCTTCTGTTGCAATTTGTTCAAGGTTGACCCCCATTTTGGCTTAAAATGACTGGACTATAATAAAAGATAGAATTTTGTCTTAAGTAATATTAATGTCAGAGTAATTTGACTTACAGGGACCGCTGCTGACGCACCTACTAGAACGCCTCAGGTCACGAATAAGTGCATTTTTAGACGGACATCAGCTGGACTTGGACTATTTTCAGTATGTTATCAATTAAGAAGTGTTTATTTTGTCATCAGCCTCCACTATCTTTGATGTGCCAAATTATATTTTGGAGACCCTCATGGATTTACAACAAAAAATTAATGTAGCTCTTTCCCAAGAGGTGGCCCCAGTTCTTACAAGGGAATGTGGTGGTGGACGAGGTCGACCTAAGTTTATTGTTTCCGAGGAAATGCTGTCCCCTCTCATAGAGATGTCTTTACCAGTTTCTTGTATTGCAAACATTTTAGGAGTAAGCCAGTCAACTATCTTTCGCCAAATGCGTGACTTGGGTTTGTCTGTAAAAACTACGTATAGCACCATATCTGACAATGAATTGGATAATGCCATTTTGGCCATCAAAAGAAGACTCCCAAATGCTGGATATAGGATGATATATCTGATAAAGGCTGCCTGCAAGCAGACGGACAAAGAGAGCAATGGAACCACATAAAAGAATCCATGCACAGAGTGGATGCCCCCGGAATATTGGAAAGGATAACACAGCTGGGGTGTATTGTCAAGAAGTCATATTTTGTTCAAAGTCCACTGTCCTTAGTCCATATTGACACGAATCACAAGCTCATAAGGCATGTTCTTATATTTTACCTACGGAAGTGTAATGTTATGCAATATTACGTTTAACATGGTTTTACTTTGAAGGTACAACAACATCATATTTGGTGGGATAGACGGCTTCTCACGAAAGGTAAACACATTTATTTCCAAGCCAGTGGAATCTATCTATCAATCAATACTATTACTTATCTATCTATAATCTGACTATCTATCTGTGTTTGAATGTATTGAATGCTTTAATGTATTACATTCTCTCTTTTTTGGTATAGATCATGTACCTGGAACCAGCAACAAACAACTGTTCAAGCACTGCCTTATCATTCTTTCTCCAGTCTGTGCAAAAACATGGCTGGCCTTCGGGGTAGGAAAAAATAGTTTTTCTGCTCACTTGCTTGCATTTAGTTAAACCCTCATCCGTCCCTCAGGTCATTTTTACCCAAATCTGATTTTCCCCAAAATTATAAAAATCATGTGTTGATCCGAGATTTATTTACTTTTGTCATACTTGCACCAGGAATACACACACCGACAAAAACGAAGTGGATTTGAGTAGTTTAAATGAGTGCAATAAAAAAAGTAACAAAAGTGTCCGTATGGGTCATTTTGACCCACAAAGGAATGAATGGAATTTACGAGAAAACAGCATTTTTTTATTACCTTTATATATATATATATATATATATATATATATATATATATATATATATATAAATATCCAGAATAAAAGGTAAATTTAATAAAAAATCACCCAAAAATAATAGAAAAACAATTATTTAGAAATAAATTATAAAAATGGAATCTAAGATTTCTGGCCCTCGGGTCATTTTGACCCAGGAAGGACACTTCTGTTATAGGTTCAGGAGGGACTGATGAGTAAACGTTTATTTATATTTTCTTAACATTATGGCATTCAAGCAGATTTAACCACTCCTTTCACCCCTCCATTTCAGGGTCCGGGGTGATGAAGGTGTGGAAAATGTGGCAGTTGCAGACACCATGTTTCGTGTGAAAGGGACTAGAAGAAAAGCTTCATTACTGGGAAAAGCTTACATAATCAGAGGTAATAATCAAGTAAGGATGTCACACTACCGTGTAATTTATAATTTTTAATTGATACATTTTGTATTCTCTAGAATTGAACGCCTGTGGTGAAACGTCTGGGTCAGCGTAACACAGCTGTATTACGACATACTTCACAGCCTTGAGGAAGATGGCTTGTTGGACTTGTCAGATTCCCTTTATGTGTTTTGTGCACATTATGTCTTCCTCCCATGTCTGAAGCGTGACCTCCACAGTTTTTCTGAAGGCTGGGACAATCATCCATTACGGTCTGAAAATGGGCTTACCCCTAACCAGATGTGGATAATGGGACACATGCACACCTCATCTGGAGACAATGAAGAGAGTTTTCAGGTTTGTTTTTTTAAATTGATTTTATATGCCTTCAAGTTATACAGGGCGTGCAGAATTATTAGGCACGTTGATTTTCTGATCATATTTTATTCCCAGGCACATTTTGTCAATTCCAAACCATATTAATCTTAACTACTATTAATTTTGTATTTAATCATTTATATCTGATATATAATTGCTCATGAAGGCTGGAAATGAAAAATGCCTTTAAAGGGGGGGGGGGGGGGTGAAATGCTATTTCATGCATACTGAGTTTTTTACACTGTTAAAGAGTTGGATTCCCATGCTAAACATGGACAAAGTTTCAAAAATTAAGTTTTACTTTTGAAGGAGTATTTCTGTTCCAAAAATACTCCTTCCGGTTTGTCACAAGTTTCGGAAAGTTTTTTTCAAGTATGGCTCTGTGTGACGTGAGATGGAGCAGAATTTCCTTATAAGGGTCCTAAGGGCACGTCTGCCGGAAGAGCGCTCGCTCCCGTATAGCAGAGCACTGACTGAGAGCACAACAGACATTCACTGATCAGAGCAAGAGCGTCGCGAAATGTCACAAAAGGAGTGTGTTTTTGGTTGCCAGGGCAAGACAACCCTGCACAGATTACCAAAAGAGAAACAGCATTAAGGGACCAGTGGATGGAGTTTATTTTTACAGAGCATCAACGGAGTTGTGCAAGTGTTTGTTCCCTGCATTTCGAGGTTGCTTGTTTTACAAACAAGGCCCAGTTTGACGCCGGATTTGCACATCGTTTATTTCTTAGGGATAATGCAGTCCCAACGAAAAAGGGTCACGATCGTGTGTTGGAACCGCATGCGGCGAGTAAAACTGCTTAAAATATCTCTGCCTCCCCTGCCGGAGACCCGGGTTCGAGCCCCGCTCAGAGTGAGTCGTTGCTGTTGCTGCTCTCGTTCAGTTTCAGCCTCGGGATCTGATTCTGGATAATAAATAAACGGCTGAATCTGACTGTTAGCCATGGTTTGTTTTGGATGATGTTTTTATTTTCCCTCACGGTAATGTCACAGCTTCCAAACGCTCTCAACGCAAAAGCTTACTCGCGCTCGTGATTCTTTAGCTCCGCCTACACGTCACTCCTCCAGCCGGTCGTGTTTTTCCGGAAAAAAACGGTACAGACTATCTTTCTCTTATGAATATAATAAAACTAAAGACTTTCTGGAGTTATGAAGGATGCAGTACTACTCTATAGGTACTCAAGATTAACAAGATATTGAGTGAAAACGAGCATTTCACCCCCCCTCCCCAGAATTATTAGGCACATTTTATTTTAGATAAAACAAGCCAAAAAAGAGATTTAACTCAGACTGAAAAGTCAAAAATTATTAAATCCCCATGAGAATGCAATAATAATGCATTTTTCATTTCCAGCCTTCATGAACAATTATATATCAGTTATAAATTATTAAATACAAAATTAATAGTAGTTAAGATTAATATGGTTTGGAATTGGCAAAATGTGCCTGGGAATAAAATATGATCAGAAAATTACGCCCTGTACTGTCAAATTGTGCTTTTGCATGATGCGTGAAATACATTTTTTATTTTATTTCATTTAAGAACTAAACAAAGGAACAATTTTACTCAGTGATTCAAAGAGAAGCTGAAAGTTACTGTTTCAACATGCTGTCACCACCAAATACATTTAAACATTGTCAAATGACTGCATGCATGCAAATGAGTACATACGCTTACAGTTGGAAAACACACAGTGTGTTTTGTGTCACAGTCGTGATTGAACTTCACAGTGATGTTGAAATCCTTCTGGTCACTGGGGAGAATAGGCTTATGTCTCTGGCCTGTCATCCACTGCATAACTTTACCTGCAGTCATGGTTCAAGTGGTTTGTGTGAGAAAACGAACAGTATTTATATCGTTTACCTCTTGTACACAACCACATCCAAGTGATCTGAGGGCGCGCGCGCTTCCTGGTGTGTGACATGTGCACGCGTTCTGGCTTAGTCTGCGCAAGTGCTGGTTGTGTATAAGAGGTAAACGATATAAATACTGTTCGTTTTCTCACACAAACCACTTGTTTCGTGTCTTAGGCCATCAATGTGTCCTTACAATGGGGAATTGTTTAATTTGGACTTCTCTGTGCATGGTCTTTGAGACAGTGACCATAGACCTCCATTATATGACTGACAGACAAGAACGGTTTGACCTAAAAATATCAAAATTGAAACTACTGCGGAAACAAATACACTTACATCTTGGATGCCCTTGAGGTAAACTAAAACATACCAACATTTTATTTCAAAGTGAACTATCCCTTTAACATGTCCTCATTATGAAAACACCATAAGAACCACAATGGTTTACCCTGTCATCTTTTTCCCCTGGACAAACAATGGTAGACATAAGTCTGGATGCATTTCCATGACTTTCTAGAGATCGTAGAGCTTCAGGCCTTTTCTCAGCTGATCAAGCATTGGAACAACTCCATAGAGGAGTGTAAAACAATGGCTCTAGAGGCAAATGTAATTTTTCATCAAATGTTTAAAACACTAAACATTAAAAAAATATATATATACAGTAGAGCCCGACCGATATTATCGGCCGATATGAGCTAATTGCATTTAAATCGGCATTTAATCGAGTCTCATGCTTCACTCATGTTATGAGTGTTGCATAGTTTGCCCACCAGAGGGAGGTCAACTCCAGAGTTGACAACAGCGCCAGAAATTCACTACAGAAGAAAGCGATCAGCCAAGCCACGGAGATGTACTGTTTTGACGGTGAGTCTGTCGTTCGTCATGTGAAATGATTGTAGATTTAGTTCATACACTGTATATAAAAACGGTGTGGTAGTTCTAGCTAACGGTCCTATCATTATTACTTCTAAATATTCTCTAACATCACTTACAGCCGCTAATGCATTGCTATATTAGATTAGCCACAAAGCTAATACCATGTTTATCAGTGGAAGAGCGCGAACGTTAATAAGAGGTCACTATAAATATAACTAACTATAACAGTGGTTCCCAACCTTTTTCAACTCGCGGCCCACACAACCAAACACATATGTTTGCGCGGCCCACTTCAAAAAAATTAACTGACCCCGCTATTGTTGGGTTAATAACTTAGTACTCAGAAGCTAGATTTTAAACTATATTTATTGAATAAACTAGGGCTGTGCGATATGGAAAAAAAAAAAAAAAAACTATCGCGATTTTTTTTTATCAATTTTGCAATTGTGCTTTTACAGTCATAAATGCATTCAGGATTAATTTGAAACATATTTCCAAAAGAAAACCAATCAGAGCTTTATCAAAAAGTTGTAACATCTCTAGAACAGACATAAGTCAAAATTATCACTATAGTGAAGATGTAAAAAAATGTATAGACTTGTGGCAAAAAAAAAAAAAAAAAAAAAAAAATCCTGTATACAGGGACTTTTTTTTCTTTTTTGCCATGCATTGTTCATAGAGCTCATTAATTGTAGCGGTGCCTCAGGTGTTTGCAGTGTGTATACAGTATGTGTATGCGGTCAGCAGTGAGAGCGCATAAATATAACGCGAAAGCACATTAAAATAATGCACGAGTGCGAATCTCGCTGTTCGCAGCAGATTTCCTTTGCTCTGTCACAAAACCGATCGTGCTTGCTCAGATACACGCTGCTTTGCGAGGAGAGAGTGTGCACACTTAAAACGTGTCTCTTCTCACTTAAACTGCATCCTGTTCACTAACAAATTCAATCTATGCTCATGTGTTAGACATGAATTATTTTTGCACGTTTTTATTTCTAGCCTTTTACCGCAGTGAGAACGCTCTGATCCGTCAACATTGGCTCAGAAAAAAGGCGCATCACAGACAGTGTGTGAACCTGGAGTTAGACATATGCGCACGCTCAAATCGTGATTTTAGAAAATAATTGGCGGCCCACCTGCAATACCATGGGCCGCGGACCACAGGTTGAAAACCACTGAACGTAAGCGTTTAACTTATTCTTATTCTATTGCGGTGTGTTTCCCACATAATGACCGCGTAATGGGCCTTTCACACAGGACGCGGTATGCACAGCACTTGCCGCTGGGTTCAGCGTTGCCCTTCAGATACAACGCGATTTGTGCTGCGCTATGGTGTAGGCGGAGTTTTAAAAACTTTTAGCATCTGTTGTTCCTCCTTTCGGTCAGCAGCAAACATGTATCTGTCTCGTTGTAAGAAGCGAGCGATATCGCTTGCCTGCTGATGAGAATTAAGAGAGATTCAAGGAAGAAGAGGCTACCCTCAGGTTCAGAAAACAATTTGGTGAATTCAGGCTGGTTACGTTACTCTAACGCTAATATAGCTTCCTTTTTAGCAGGCCCCTTGAATCCTTGCTATTAACTTGTTTGAAGGTGGTTTTTCTCAAAATTGACAGCGGTGTGTTCATGACACTAACGTTAACCATTCAACTTCGAATTGATTCCGTAATCTTCCAGTAACAGTAGGCTATAACTTTACATTCGCCAGCGCATGACGATGTTTTGATTCAGACTGCACAAAGAGAAGAAGAGAAGATATATGGGTCCATTGTGAATGTGTCTGTGAGAGCAACTATAGTGTAGTTACAGTAACTACAGTAGGTGCGTCAGAAATGATTAAATCAGAGGGGACATGTAAATAATTGTGAGCTGAACTAGCGCTTTTTTTCTTTCTCCTTTTTTTTTCTTACATATTGTTTCAAAGCAGATTTACAGACATAACAGGAAAATGTTGAAATAATATTGTTAATTATAAGTAGGTAATACCTATTGCTTGACAAAAAAAAAAAAAATATATATATATATATATATCATTTTTGCCTATGTAGGAGATCCCTGTTTATTATTATTATAATTCAAATGATGACATGATTAATGATACATGGTGATACAAGGTGTATGCTGTAGCAGCAAAGTGTGGGACTACTTCTGCAAATACTTTAACTTTAGTATTCTAATTTATTTACAGTACACACACAGAATGTTAAAACCAGCTTCAACTGGAAGAAAGTAAAAGTGTTAAATGTTTAAAACCAGACTGTTTTTTGATCATTAAAAAATATATACTTTTGATGTGCAATTGTTTAGTCATTGAGACTGTAATCTAAGGCTTTTTTTTCTAACATAATCCATTCTGGAAAATGGTTTATACAGACCACATACATAGAACAGGCAGATATTTTGCTATTGAATGTTGTGTAAGTGCAGTTTATAGGAAATGGGTCTAATATCCAGATTATTTTTAAAATCAAAATATCGGCTTATAAATCGGCCCTTTCGAGTTAATATCGGTATCGGCCCCCAAAAATCCATATTGGTCAGGCTTTAATATACAGTAACTCAATTTTGATGCACTATATGATAAATGTGATGCTTTTTGTTATTTACTATACATTTCATAAGATTACAAATGCAGGTAAAATTAAACTTTTTGTAATCCGAGGAGAATAGAAAGTATAGTTAAACTTGTGTTGCTTTTCATGTTGGCAGACATTTTTCCAGTTTATCCACAGCTTAAAATCTCATCTGTAAGCTCACTCATGTCATCTGTTGAGTTAACCTAAATACAGAGAAATAGATTACAGAATACTTATTCACTTTTACAGAGTTAAACATTACTATATTTTACTTACATTTCAGGTTACTATTTTACCTTCTCAATGAGCAGGGAGAATTCTAAATCTGTGACATCACTGGTAGTCACCTGTATACTGTCATAATCTCCAGTGCAAAGATATTGGAAACACCACGCGCGCAAAAAATAAACGGCGGTGGTCCTCCTTGTGCTAGACTGACAGCCATAATTTCTCCTGCACTTCTAATACCATACCACAGTGGATAAAACAAAACCTTGAATCAACCAAAAAGGTTTATTGAAACATGTTTAAAAAATTTTAAGGGATTCTCCACTGTTTTTTCATATTCAACAGTTATTCACTTAACCAAGACGAGTTGATGCATACCTCTCTCATCTCAGTGCGTGCACTTAATCGCTCTAGCGATTAAAAGATAACTATAATGTATGGCGTAATAGCACTTTTGGGAGTACTTCGACTGGAGCTGTAAAAAGTCACGCCTGATCCTCTTCCTCTCACTTCTGTCAATAGTGGGACGAGGATCAGGCATGACTTTTTACTGCGCCAGTAGAAGTATTCCCAAAAGTGCTATTACGCCATACATTATAGTTATCCTTTTTAACCCGCTTACTTGCTAAATTCACTTCTAAATTCATTGCTGCTAGATACCATTGAATATACTGGGCTAAGCTAAGTGCTTTCAAAGTCACCGCGCGCTAGAGCGATTAAGTGCACGCACTGAGATGAGAGAGGTATGTATCAACTCTTCTTAGATAAGGGAATAACAAAGTTTAATATGAAAAAATGGTAGAGTATCCCTTTAACTGATCAAATATTGCGTACCTGAAGTAGTTACGATCCAAGCTGTTGAGACAATAGACTGGATTTTTCCCTTTTTTATCTACACCAGTGAAAAAAGTCTTGTTTCAATCTCTGCAATCATTTCTAGACAACAAATATAACCGGTTTAAAATCTGATCTGACAAAATGTCTGCTTTAAAATATAAAACGTACATTTTATAATAAACTAAATTAATTATACCTGTTAAGAACTCCTTGCTAAGAGCACCAGAGTCAACCCCAGCTTCTCAGGGTAAAAAAAAGGTAACCTTTAGTCTGTCTTTGGGTGACGAATTCTTTTGGCGCTACCACTGCTGCATTCCTCTGTTGTAGATGTCATTCCGAGAAATGCAGATGGAAAAGGTGTTGGTTTGATCAACTTTACTGCCGATCCAATTCAGAATCTCCCCAGGACTTTGTAATAGAAATAAACAGAAATGAAACATGAAATGTGCCAGCAAAGCAAAACAAACACTTTCTTAATATACCATTTTTACCTTTGAAGTGTATTTATTGGGTCACTGAAGTTATCATCATGTTCTGCACACAAACAAAAACAAAAAATAAATGCTTTGATATTTCAAATTGCTGGATAGGAAACATTGAAATGATTAATATTAGATAAGTGACACTAAACTATTTAGTAATTTACTGTAATCCACAGTTGGCTGCTGCATGTATCTCTATAACATCACTGTCAAAGGTTTTCTTGCACAGTGGATACTCAGCAGTCTGATGTGACATTAAAATACTGAGTTAAATTACACATAAACAATCTTTTAGGAACCATGCATAAACCATAAACTGAAAATGCATATATTTTTTTAAACACATAAGTAGATAAATACATATCCTTTTCACCTTCTCTGTCCAGACTTCATTTATATTTGAAGCACAGCTTTCAATATCTGGTGACTTTTCCAATTCCTGAAAACGTAAAAATCACATAAAAATGGTGTTTTCAGAGCTTATCAAATATTAAAAAAAGATCAGTATATATATTTTTTTTTTAAACACACGCCTCTTTCCAAGTGTCAATAGAAGTTGAATTAGCTTCTTGTGGGGAGTATGGGGACTTCTCCATCGACTGGAAATAAAACAGAAACTCATCAACCTTGTTTTTAGAGCTCACTGATGACTAAAATAAACATCTGACTTACATCATCACTTGAGATACACAAATCCACATGTTCCATCTTACAGTGTTTTATGTGTACTGGAAGGCACTGAAGGGGAACCATTTTGCTGCATAGCAGGAGCGTAGCCATCTTTTCAGAAGTGAGGGGGACAGAAATTAATATATATATATATATATATATATATATATATATATATATATATATATATATATATATATATATATATATATATAAATATATATACACACACACACACTACAATATAATATAAAACATTATAATAGAACATTTCTGCAATCTATAGCCTACCAGTCAACAGTTTTTGAACAGTA
The DNA here is from genome assembly GCF_023724105.1 of Carassius gibelio. Classification (NCBI taxonomy): domain Eukaryota; kingdom Metazoa; phylum Chordata; class Actinopteri; order Cypriniformes; family Cyprinidae; genus Carassius; species Carassius gibelio. Next base: position 40,806,185 of record NC_068398.1, read on the forward strand.
AGATTTTTTTTATGTTTTTAAAGAAGTCTCTTCTGCTCACCAAGCCTGCATTTATTTGATCCAAAGTACAGCAAAAGTTTTTACTATTTAAAATAACTATTTTCTATTTGAATATATTTTAAAATGTAATTTATTCCTGTGATCAAAGGTATATGTTCAGCATCATTACTCCAGTAGTGTCACATCCTTAAGAAATCAAATCATTCTAATAGGCTGATTTGCTGATTATCTATATTTAAAACATGAGTAAAAAAAATTCAGCATTATTTGATGAATAGAAGGATAATAAGGTATATTAATGTCTTCGTGTTTCCAAAAGTTTAAATTCTGTCAAAACAACTGTTTTTATATAGCGATAGCTGGACGCTGTTGCCCATATTAGGAGTTTCCTGAAATGACTTTGAGTTTAAATCTATATTTATTCACACCAGCTCTTGAAAACATCTATGCGAACACATTTGACTGAAAAAGTGCGGGGGACGAATTTCCATGATATTAAAAGTGGGGGGGACATGTCCCCAGCGTCCCCCGCGTAATCTATGCCCCTGCTGCATAGTGCACACTGGGCTTTGGGCATTTTTTCGAATTCCCTTGCATCAGGTGGTAATGGAGTTATGTCAATTTGCTCTTGCAGAGGAACTACATACATTGTGCTCTTTCTATTGCTGCTCACGGTTTTTAATTGCGGTCCATTATACCCATCAGGGTCAGGAGGGATGACAGTCAATTTCCGTTGACCACCTCCACCTATGAAGTATTTAACAGAATATAGAAAGACAATACACCAAAAATATTTAACAAATAGAATCCATCTGATATCTATAAACACATATGATTTCAATTCACATAAGTTTTAAGTGGTTAGGAATTTTTTTTCAAAACGATCCTACATACCTGAGCACTTGTGAAGCAACCATCCTCCGCAGACTTTTGCTAGTTTTGGATATGCATTAACAAGCACGTCTGATAGCTTAATTATCAAAGGCAGAGTAAAACAGAGTAAGGAAGTTCACCCAACACAAAAAAACAAGAAAAAATACATTATTGATCTTACCTCTGAATGAGTCATGTTTTCGGTTATAGTTAATGATCTTCTCCCAAGTCCTTTAAGTGTAAGTTGTAATTCTGTCTCTCCTTTCTGCATTTTCTCATATTAAAGGTCAAAAAAAGGTTTTCTGTGGCCGTTTATATGGTCCAAAACGTTTTTTACCCCTCACTTCCTTTCTGAAGAATCCAGGAAATGACCTAAAAAGGACATTTTTATTTTGAGCCAGTTTAAAACATTGAGAACACTCACATGCACACTAATATATGTGATGTAATGTTAATGTGTGATGAAACTTATATACAGTATGTAATCAAAAAATATATATACTGTACAAACTGTATATTCCACCAGTACAGACACACACACATTTTATTAAAACAACAAATACATTGAGTCTCACACCTAGCCATTTCCTGCTGAACTGACTGCACATTTGACTTGGACCTTCTTTCTTCTGCTGACTGTATACTGATATTGGACTGGTTTCCCACTTTCGGTTGTCCAACACTTAAGGTGTTGGTCAACATCGACACCAGATTCTGGGCTGTATGCAAGATGTCACCTAATGGAACCTGATGAACAATGAAATATGACTTCAATACTTAAACAGTGAACACTTATATAACATGACCTGTGTATTAACGTACAGTGCACGTAACATGGCTGGTAGGAAGTCAACGCTTAAAATTGCTCATTCTTTTATGTAACCCTATCTCATCGCGCTACAGGCTGCAGTGATGAGCTTATCTTACCTACTACACTATCTCTGTAATATTGCTACTCTCTGTTATTAGTTATAACTAACGTTAACCCTTAAACACAGGGGTTGTCAAGTTCGGTCCTGGAGGGCCCGTGTCCTCCAGAGTTTAGCTCCGACCTCATGACCGCCAGGAACAGGTTTGATGACCCCTGCTTAAACATGTCAGATAAAAAAAATGTAATTAACTTACCTGAGACGAGGAGTGAGAGCTTGGCTGCTGATCCGCCATTTCGGCGCCAGTGGTTTAAAATTTTGGTGGGGCGCATGCAGTTTGTTGAATCGATTCATCTTCCCTCGGATAGTAATGCCTGTGACCTTGATGACGTATTTTTGACATCGTTTCGCACACCGCACTTTGTGGTCGTAATTCGCATGTCGTGTGTGTAACAGAGCTACTGTAAAAACAAGCGCCATGTCTGTAAACTGTCACAGTCGTACATTTTAGAGTTGTACTCTAAAAAACACACAGAATCGCGGATCTGTAAACTGTCGTGGTCATAGATTTTGAAATCCAACTCTGACAAAAAAATTTATTACGTACAATAGTTTTAAATTACGCACGAGTGTATTAAAATTACACACAAATGTTTTGAATTATGTACGATTATTTTTGAAAGTGATTTTATTCCATACAGTTATGTATGTACAGGTATAATATGTGCAAAAAATTTAAGTGTTTACTAAGTATGTATGTTAGATAAATAAGTGTATGTGTATATAAATATAAATAGTGTAGTGTTCCACAGTTATTATTAAGTGTTCACTAGATGGATTGCCGGAGGGAAGAAACTGTTCCTATGTCTGGTCATTTTGGTGCTCAGTGCTCTGTAGCGTCGACCAGATGGCAACAGTTCAAAGAGGGAGTGTGCTGGATGTGAGGGGTCCAGAGTGATTTTGACAGCCCTTTTGCTCACTCTGGATAAGTACAGTTCTTGAATAGAAGGAAGTGTTGTACCGATGATTTGCTCAGCAGTCCGGACTACCCTCTGTAGTCTTCTGAGGTCAGATTTAGAAGCTGAGCTGAACCAGACAGTTACTGAAGTGCAGAGGGTGGATTCAATGATGGTGGAGTAGAACTTTTTCAGCAGCTCCTGTGGCAGGTTAAACTTTCTCAGCTGGCGAAAAGGAAGTACAACCTCTGCTGGGCCTTTTTTTACGATTGAGTCCATGTGAATGTCCCACTTCAGGTCCTGAGGGTTTGTGGTACCCAGGAACCTGAATGACTCCACTGCAGTCACAGTGCTGTTCATGATGGTGAGTGGGGGGAGAGCAGGGGGGTTTCTCCTGAAGTCCACGTTCGTCTCCACTGTTTTGAGCATGTTAGACTCCAGGTTGTTGAGACTGCACCAGACAGCCAGCTCTTTAACCTCCTGTCTGTAAGCAGACTTGTCACCATCCTGAATGAGGCCGATGAGTGTAGTGTCATCTGCAAACTTCAGGAGCTTGACAGAGGGGTCCTTAGATGTGCAATCGTTGGTGTACAGGGAGAAGAGCAGTGGGGAGAGAACGCAGCATTAGGGAGCTCCGGTGCTGATTGTACGGGTGCTGGATGTGTATTTTCCCAGCCTCACTAGCTGCTTCCTATCTGTCAGGAAGCTGTTGATCCACTGACAGACGGAGGTGGGCACGGAGAGCTGAGTTAGTTTGGGCAGGAGGAGGTTTGGGATGATCATGTTAAAGGGGCCAGCTGGTTCGGCACAGGATTTCAGACAAGCTGGTGTAACACAATAGCCGCATTTCCACTGTCGGGCCAGTGCGAGCCAGGGCTTAAAGCGGGCCAGGCGGGGCTCATAGCCTCGGGCCAGTAGCACCGAGGCCAGAATAGCGCAGGGTTTCCACAGTTGAACCTGAAGCTCTGCTGCGCATCACTAAAACACGCCCTTTACACTCCTCTCAGAACAACGTCATGCAACCTCATCATTTGACCAACAAAGAGAAGTTATCAGAAAACTAAGAAATAAGTCACTGGAACATGCGCGATTACAAAACGAGCATGATAAAAACCGCCTGTTTGTTTGCATGCTTTGTTATATATTCAAATTCAAAATCATCTATGTTTTAACTATAGAATAAGTGATACATTGATCATATTGATTTAATTTATTTAATTTTTAGGACTCAAAATTAATCACACATAAATACACTTGTTTCTATTTTATTTATTTTTTTAGCTTATGAAAAGAGCCTGCTTATTCAGTCGAGTCTGTTTCTGTTTATTAGCCACAGTAGCCTTCACATTTAGAATGAATGATAATATCTCTGTTTTTATAAAAGCTCCTCAACAAAAACATTATTATATTTTTTTATGATAGGCAACGTGAGCTAAACTCTCAAGACGAGGCTTGTGACAGATAATACAAGTTACTAAATAAATATACGATTGTGATAGAGAATAAGAAGCTGACGTCTGATTTCTTCAAGTGGTCATATTTACCATATTTACTATGGTAACATGTTTAGAGTGCATAACTTTTACATCGCTTATAAATATTTCTGCCTTGTATGGTGATTATAATCCACAGTGGATCAAGTTATTTCAAACACTCGCTGGTGACTGAAAGTGAGTTTTGAGCTTGACTTATTTAAAAAAGTGTTTAATGCTGGTGTTAAAGCTGTTATCTTTCTGAAATGATCCTCAGCGCAGACTCTCTATTTTTATAAAAGCTCCCAAACTAAAATCATTATTATATTTTGATGATATGCAACGTGGAGCTAAACTCTTGAAACGAGACAACAGATAAAATGTTACTTAATAAATACACAATTGTGATAGAGAACAAGGTGACGTCTGATTTATCCAAGTGGTCATATTTACCATGTTTACTATGGTAACATAAATGTTTAGCGTGCATAGTCTTTTACATCGCTTATAAATATTTCTGCCTTGTTTAGTGATTATAATCCACATCGGATCAAGTTATTTCAAACGCTCGCTGCTGAGTTTTGAGCTCAACCTATTTTAAAAAGTCTTTAATACCGGTGTTAAAGCTCTTATCTCTCTGAAATTATCCGCAGCGCAGACGCTTTCTAGACGCGGAGAAACTCCGCCTTTGTTCATCCTCGCTTATCTGTATAGCAGGTGTGGGGGAGAGGGGGGATCCTGGAGGTGTGAATTGTGAGAGCGGTTGATTGGAGAGGTGTTCAGGGCGGGTTGCAGGAGTTGTTAATGGTGTGAACGGTTGTTACATTGCTACATGTGTGACTGCATCATATAATAATTATTAATTAATAATATTAATTATGTTCATCGTCTAGCTGACTACGTCTTGTATTCATTTTTTCTACAAATCCTGTCAAACGTGCACAAACTGACAGTCACCACCATAAGCTACTACTAAATATTGTAGAAACTAAATTTTCTGTAAAGTTGCTTTGTAACGATTTGTATTGTAAAAAGCACTATACAAAAAAACTTGAAAAAACTTGAATTGTTTGGAGAGGTGATCAGGGTGGGTTGCAGGAGTTGTGAATGGTGTGAACGGTTGTTTGGACAGGTGACCAGGGCAGGTTGCAAGAGTTGTCAATGGTGTGAATGGTTGTATGGGGAGGCGTTCAGGGCAGGGGATGGGTGTTCTTCTTTCAAACCTGCAGTAAAACTCATTCAGATCGTCTGCCAGTCGTTGATTCTCCACAGTGTTGGGGTGTGGTGTCTTGTAATTGGTGATCTCCATAGCCCCTTTCACACTGCCATTCCGGCAAATACAGGGGTAAAGTGTTCCTGTAATTGTTCCCTGGTCGTTAGATTTGGCACTTTCACACTGCCAGTGATGACCCGGTATATGTGCGTGCTTTCACACACAGCCCTTGAAGATCCCGTAACGACAAGTGATATCAGCGCGTGACGTGTAATGTACGAGTCGACAACGCTTGGCATGTTATACTTTAACTGAAGCAAGCAAACGATCTCGGCGTCAGCGCGGAAAGTGAGGAACTAACTGATCTCTGCTTCATTACAGTTTGCACATATGTTTTCGTCGCGAATGTTGATCTTCCTTCAAAACAGCCGGTAAAAGAGTCGCGCGATAACGCGCGTCATCACTTCGTTACGGAATTAGATCTGGCTTTTGTTCACACAGCGCTCGTTCCGGATCGATTACCGCAATGTTACTAGGTCCCCGACCCGGGTTCAATTCGGTAATCAATTCCGGGACGTGGTTGCTTTCACACAGAAGGCGACCCGGCAATGTTACGGGAATATTGCGGGTCCGACGTGCAGTGTGAAAGGGGCTCATTAGACTTTTCCACACTGATGCTGGGTCGTTGGAAGTGAACGGAGTCCTTATTTTTCCAGAATAATTCCTCTTTGCCACTTTGATCTCCTTTTCCAGTGTGTATTTAGCCTGTTTATACAGGACATTGTCCCCATTCATGTAAGCATCTTCTTTGGCCTGACAGAGCTGTCTGAGTTTTGCAATGAGACACAGTTTGTCACTGTTGTAATTTAGTTGAGTCCTGGTAGGAATACACATATAATTGATTAATTTAATTTAATAATTCATTACATTTATATAGCACTTTTCTAGGCACTCAAAGCGCTTTACATAGTAAGGGGGTATCTCCTCGTCCACCTGGATGATGCGACGGCAGCCATTATTGCGCCAGAACGCCCACCACACAACAGCTTATTGGTGGAGAGGAGACAGAGTGATGAAGCCAATCAGCAGATATTGGGATTGTTTGGAGGCCATGATGGTCAGAGGCCAATGGGCGAATTTAGCCAGGATGCCGAGGTCACACCTCTACACTTTTTGAAAGACATCCTGGGATTTTTTAATGACCACAGAGAGTCAGGACCTCGGTTTAACGTCTCATCCAAAGGACGGTGCTTGTTGACATCACTACACTACACTGGGGCGCTAGGACCCACAAAGACCACAGGGTGAGCACCCCCTGCTGGCCTCACTAGCACCTCTTCCAGCAGCAACCTAGTTTTTACAGGAGGTCTCCCATCCAGGTACTGGCCAGGCTCAGCCCTGCTTAGCTTCAGTGGGAAACCGGTCTTGGGCTCCAGGGTGATATGGCTGCCGGCTGCATATCTTCACAGAAACTGATGTAAGATGTTACAGTCTCTGTGAGTTCATCCAGATCGGTGGCAGCAGCTTCAAAAACACTCCAATCAGTGAGGTCAAAACAAGATTGTAAATCCTGCTCTGCTTCATTAGTCCATCTTCTTACAGTCCTTAATACAGGTTTAGCTGATTTAAGTGTCTGCCTGTAGATTGGTATAAGATGAACCAGACAGTTATCAGAACGTCCCAGAGCTGCTCGTGGAACAGAGTGATATGCATCCTTTATTGTGGTGTAAAAGTGATCCAATATATTACTGTCTCTGGTGGGACAAGTGATGTGTTGTCTGTATTTTGACATTTCACGGGAGATATTGGCTTTATTAAAGTCCCCAAGAATGATTAAAATGGACTCCGGGTGTTGTTGTTCTGTCTCTGTGATCTGATCAGCGAGTTTCTGTAAAGCCAGACTTACGTGCGCTTGCGGAGGAATGTAGACGCTCACCAGAATGAACGAGTGAAACTCCCACGGCTAGCAGTTAATGAGGAATGTTTAGAGATCTGAGAAGCACATCATCTTTAACACAGTTACATCTGTACACCACCGTTCATTTATGTAAAAGCATGTCCCGCCACTGCGTGCTTTGCCCATTGATTCTGTGTTGCGGTCTGCTCTGAACAGCATAAAGCCCGGCAGATAGAGCGCGCTGTCCGGTATGGCGTCATTCAGCCAAGTTTTCCGTGAAACACAGAGCAGCAGAGTGTGAGAAATCCTTATTTGTCCGAGAGAGCAGAAAGAGTTTTTCCGAGTTCCGTTTTGCTAGGTAGAGAGCGGAGATTCGCCAGATGGATGCTAGACAACGGCGTTCGAAATCTGAGTTTTCTGAGTTTCACGAGGTTGAATATATCGGGAGATGTGTGTTGACAAATGTCCAGCAATTCGTCCCTGGTGAAACTGATTGCAGGAATATAACTAAAGGCAAACTAACAAAAACACAAAAACAACTGCAGAGCACGTCACGGATGGAGCCATCCTGTATCGGCGCCAGCGCATTTCAAAACAGGAACATGTAAACACATCATTCCTCACAGCCAAAAAGCTCTCTTTTCAGTAGAACAATTGCCTCGTCATAATGTTGAAGAAAGGTTTTGATTCACTTCAAATGTTGACTACTGTATAGCGCAATATAGTTTATTAGTTATTATTACCTAGTTTCAGAGGAAGCTGCCTTACTAGGGATGTCCCGATCAGTTTTTTTGCCCTTGAGTCCGAGTCATTTGATTTTGAGTATCTGCCGATACCGAGTCCTGATCCGATACTACGAGCGAAAAAACAGATCCAGGATATTCAATAAATAACATTTTGAAATATATTCAAATATAAAACAGCTATTTTAAATAGGCTAGTAAAAATATTTCAAAATCTTACTGTTTTGCTGTACTTTGGATAAAATAAATGCAGGCTTGGTGAACAGAAGGGACTTCTTTAAAAAAAAAAAAAAAAAACTGTTCAAAAACTTCTGACTGGTATGTGGCGAGTTGGGCGGGGCCAAGGGACGTGGGAACAAGGAGTGAGGCCGGCAGAATGATTGGGAAATCAGCGACACCTGCGTCCCACCGCGGGTCTCGAGTCCCACGTAGGAGATGGAAGGATATAAAACTGGAGCGACGTCAGTGAGGGATGAGAGAGGACCAGTCTTGGGCTTTTAGTTGTGTTTTGGTTTTTATTTGAGCGCACCAGTCATCCGTGAGGGGCTGGTTCGCGGTTTTGTGTTTATTTTGAATTATTAAAATGATATTTGATTGTCCGCCGCTTCCCGCCTCCTCCTTCCGATGATTAGGAAGTTTTAATTCGTTACATGGTAGTATAGGCAAGTTTCATTTTTCTCTAATTTCTAGCTTTTAATTGGCTTAGAAATCTATAAATGCTGGACAATAACAAATAATAACGATTTGTTTATATACTACAAACACTGTTTATCACAGAAGGCAGAATAGTTTCTATACTGTTATAAATGCTATGTCAATTAGCACTAAATTGTTCATATACTTTATTTATCACCTGCTGGAGATGACTTGAAAAACAATTATTGTCGTGATCATATATTAAGGTCTTCGTATTTGCATAAGTTTCTGTTGTCCTGTGAGCACCACAACGATAGCTGGACGCTTTTGTCCATATTAGGAATTTCCTGATATCAGCGCGAGAGTGCGCTCAGGCTTAGAGTATGAATGAAACACACACTGCATGAGAGTTTAGCGCTCTGTGATGTTCATCTCGCTGTATTCTGGGTCCGAATGAAATATCAGGTCATGCGCAGGCTATCATGTCTCTTTGAGTTTGAAACTATATTTATTCACACCAGCTCTTGAAAACAAAGTGATGTCATGCCGCACGCGTTACTGTTTCTGTGTGGAGTCAAAAGGGTCCAACTCTGTGCCACCGCATAACTAAAGATGTGTTAAAAATGAATAAGAATATATATATATATATATATATATATATATATATATATATATATATATATATATATATTAGAGTTGGGTCCGAGTCCACCTTTGTCGAGTACGAGTCAAGACCAAGTCCACAAACATCGAGTCCAAGTCCGAGTCCGAGTCCAAAAGGGGCCGAGTTGGACTCAAGTCCGAGTTCTTAAAGGCCGAGTCCGAGTCGAGTCCGCCCGAGTCCAGAAAGTAATTAAATTAAAAAAAGAGTATAAATTGGTATTGTACATTTTTACATTCTATTAATATTTTAACCTTTCAACCCATTAAACCAATGGCAATATAAAAATGTAATAAAAAAAATACCACTGTTACATCTAGTCATTGCCATTGAACATTTTTATTTTATGTCAACCTAACTAGTTTCCTATCAAAAAAGTTTTCAAAGGTTTTATTGTATTACAAGTGCATGAAAATACAAATGAACCTATTTTATTATTGTATCACACTATATTGTCCTCCAGTTAAAGATGACATTTCAGTTATTTAATGCCTCTCCCCCACATTTGACAGAGGTAAAGTGCAGCCAATGAGGAGATCCTTAATGATGGCATCATGAATTTCTTGTTGTCTTGGAGAACTTGCATCATAAAGTTGCATTGCTTGTTTGGTCAGTTCTGGTCTTGCAAATCCTGCAATGCTGAGCTGTGCAGCATCTGTTGGTTGCTGCTGCTGTCTTTGGTACTCGGTTGCATCGGTTTTCGGATCACCAGTACACTGAACCGAAAACCGTTTCTTTCGGAGGCGTCCGATTTAAGAACCGATGAACTGATGATACTGCGCATGCGTGTAATTTTTCAAGTATTTTGTTAAACATCGGAAAGTGTGATAAAACTATAAAAAAAAAAAAAAAAAAAAAAAATATATATATATATATATATATATATATATATATATATATATATATATATATATATATACGTTTTTTTTTTTTTTTAAGATAGGGGCTACATGTTTCTAATCTGTATATTGTAGATTATGTATGGGCCAAAGGGGTTTTCAGGGAAGTTAGACAATAATTAAGACTCTAAAGACATGTTTAATATGAATAACGGATGTTTATGAAATATCTGTACTGTACTTATAGTGAATGATGACAGATTCACAAACTGAGTTTGTAGTAAACAGAACATGAACACGAGTAGAGCAGCTGATGATACTGAACTGCAGCACTTGCCGGTGTCCTGACATTTTATCCTACCCTGTCAGATTTTCCTACCCGGGTTTTGAGCGATTCGCGTTCTCGAGTCAAGAACCGGTTGTATCAGTTTTCAGATCATCAGTAAACTGAACCGAAAACCGTTTCTTTCGGACGCGTCCGATTCGAGAACCGAGGAGCTGATGATACTGCGCATTCGTGATTCAGCATGAAGCCGAATGACTCACAGCGCGTCTGAACCGAACTGATTCTTTTGGTGATCGATTCTGAACTGATTTTGTGCTAATGTAATGAGTGCGGGTAAACCGAGGGCTTGAATGAACGGCACTCTGACGAAACGTAAGTTCATTTAATAACAAATAAATTGCAATGGATTATGTATCCGGTGAACTGTTTTTTTTTCAACCGGTTTATTGAATCAAACCGTCCGAAAGAACCGGTTCGCGGAAAAGAATCGAACTTCCCATCACTAATCCACATTGATATCCAGTGAGTGGTGCGTGTGTTTCGTCTGCAAGCACGACTTCTGCCTGCCGGTGTGGTGCAGTAAAATGACAGAAGGGGAGACATTCATTAATTTATCATTTCAATTTTATGCTGGTTTTATTGTTACACGTGACGCGGACTCGACTGTACTCGGAATATTTTCCGAGTCCAAAATGTTCAAATCCATGTCAAGTCCGAGTACAAATTAACCCGAGTGCGTGACAAGTCCGAGTTCATTCAAAATTGGACTCGAGTCCGAGTCCAAGTTCGAGTACCCCAAGTCTAAAATATATATATATATATATATATATATATATATATATATATATTGTAACACCAATGAGCGGATGGTATTCAACCATCTGTTCCATATTAATGAATCCTGACTCTTTAACACATTCTACACTCAAAGACCAGAATGTAGTTAAAGAAAAACATGGACCTTTGTTTTACAACCCTCTTCCAACATAACTCACCACCCTGGGCGCCGGATGAGAGTGGATGAGAGTTATAACGCTTTGGAGACTATCCAGAGATACCATATCGAACTTCAGAGGGAAGACAAACACCCGCCCTTTTCACTCACGGCGCTATCACACATTCCAGCGAAGCAGACGCACACACATTCACAAGACGCACACACATTCACAAACAGGCACAGGCATTTTTGGTTAGCCCATGGACCTTTTTACTATAAAACTACCTCTAAATGTATTTTATTGTCTCCCTTTTTATGGTCAAATGTATCTATGCGGCATAGTGGAATGTACGAATGTTACTGTGTGTTTAATGCAAATTTTATATGCATTTAGTTAAGAATAACTCTGTATCTCTGTATACTTGATTGGTAAAATCATAGTTCTTGGTGTCTGTATAATCGTAAAAACACGACTGTAACGAATCTTGATAGCAAATTACAAAAAGATTCATTGTTTCAGAGGAACGATCTTGCTTAAGAAAAATGTTTAATTTTGTCATCGCCATAAATTAGACCAGTGGGCGGAGATCAGCAAACAAAGAAGATTTTTCCCGCCTCAGTTTCTTACACTTCATTGGCTCATACTGGAAGATAGGTGTAAACCTAAGTTTACGTAAAAGCTCAGGGAAACCTGTATTCTTGGCATTCTGCCAGAGAGAAAAGAGGGTTCCCAGCTTTGAAACCGGACTTCAAGAAGTTCTCCGTTTGTTCTTCTTTACTTTTCGTTTATTTTTTGTTTTTCTTTATTGTCTTCTTATATTTGACTTCGTTCAATTGTCTTCACGAGCCAAACGAACTTAAGTCTAATCATCTTGTGGCAAAGTTTACCTTCGCGTTAACCATCGAGCTCACGCATCATCTGCTCTGGAAAGAACCAGGCTGAAGCCCGCACCGACGGACAATTTGAGCGCAGCTACACACAAGAGCCAGATCAAAGCAAGTACTTTCTTATATCGCAACTAAAATTGCTGTTTAAGGTTGTCTAGGCTATTCCATGTTTGTGAAATGATTCAATGCCTTGGGGTCTCTTGCAAAGTTAACTGTTTGAAATTGTCACGCTGAGATTGGTTTTCACTTTCTCTCCCTCTCTCTCTCTCTCTCTCTCTCTCTCATCTATCTTATTACTATTCTTGTTTGTTTATCTTGTTTAAATTGTACTTTCGTTTTGCTATATACTCATATTTACTCCGTGTGAATTGTAGTTATGTACTCTTTAGTCTGTTTTTATTAAATCCTATAATCTGCTTGAATTGAATTGTTTTATTGCTCATTGAGATCGAAGTCCCTGAATCGTGTGATCTAAGCTACAAGCTTTGTTTTCTATTAATTAATTTCGGTAATCTAAGTAGTACAGACAAAGAAAATATTGTTTTTCCTGATCAGAAGATTAATATTTCTTGGAGTTTGTAAGAAGGGTATTTTCATTTAATTTTGATGAGGAATTCTAGCTTCCAGTTCGCTGGACGAACAGATTGTCTAGATTAACTTTAATTCCAGTAAAGGTTACCTTTAAATGATTAAATATTCCCTCTTTGGGTAATTTAATATTTGTAAGCAAATAAGCAGGTTATATTCATAGACTCATGAATATTAACTTCATTTGAGTTAATTATTCCCCAGAAAGTGATTGTTGCTACATATATATATATATATATATCGGATCTGGACCATCCCTATGCCTTTTCTTTTGTTTCGTCCAAACTGTATTTTTTAGAGTGTGAAATATACATTCTCACAGCCTATTCATAACCAATATATTGAATATACCATCTCTTTATGTTTTTCTAAATCCCATACAGAGTCCAGACATCAGTATAATATCTGTCTATGAACATGTTTTATAGGCTTTTGTAGATTTAGGAAATAGACATGCTTTACAGATAATAGTTAAAAAAATAGTTTTTGGAGACATTATTATTATTATTATTAGTTATTACTATTTGTATTTACAATGCACAAACCAGAAGCAATAATAATGTGCAGAGAAGGGTTGGCCATTCTCAAAACATAAAATATCAATTTTATTTAAATTTTTGTTTTTGTTTTTCAGAGGAAAAATCTGTGTTAAGGTACCTCTCCATTCCAGACCATTCTGAAAAAAGAATTTATGCAAATGCATATAAAATGCTTTAGAAACTTTAACAGAGATCAGGGCCCGTATTCATAAAGAATCTTAATGCAAAAAGTAGCTCCTAGTGACAAAATTCTAAGAAAATTCTTAGAAATGTGGGCGTTTACTATTAAAATTAAAGAAAAAATCCTAGTAAAGAAAAAAGTAATTCAGAAAGCATCTTAACCCTTAAAAGAGGTCAAACTTGTTAGGAGCACAGAGGAGGACTTTTAAGAGGCTTAAGAGTTTCCTTAGCAGAGGAGAAAATGGCAGAAAGACAAAGAGGCAGAAGAAATGTGTTGCAGACAATGGATGACAGTGAGTTAATAAGACGGTATAGATTATATAATAATTGATAATTTAATATATAAATTAAAGTAAACACTACATTATGACATTTGGCAACTGGGAAAATGCAACAATGCAATAGTGATGATTTGGGTCTGTCACAACCTTCTGTAAGCAGAGTGATCACATAAACAATTACAGCACTTTCAGAACATCTTATTGTGTCGCAGTTCATTTAGTTTCACTGGACATTCCCACCTTGCAGGCTCAAAAAACTGCATTTATGAATATAGCAGGCTTATAGGTGCGCACAAGCAGAGGGAATGAACTGTTAATAGTTTGTGCTATACGCTCCCATGTCTGCTTCTTGTCCCTTGCTGTGACACCCGGCCCACGTTTTCCTTTAAGAATGGCCTTGTGTTCATCCACTAACTGGGCTAACAGTAAACACTGTTCCTCTGTCCAGTCCCCCCACCCCCTTCCTGGTTTTGATTCCATGTTTGATACTTTAAAATCAACATTCAAACCACCACTAAAATAGGACGGCAATCACTGTAATTAGAAAGAGTCAAACAATTTTTATCATTCTAAGCCAATCAAATACCTTTTTTTCCTTCTTGGACAACCAACCAATCACAGTCTTCAAAAGATTGTGTCATACATAGCAACAGGGTCAACCCCCGCCTCCTCACTAAGATGAAAGTTATTTGTCTTTTCCTTACTCAGAGTTGCTCTCAGATCGATCCCTACGTAAGACTCCTAAGTAAAAGTTTTTAAGCTAAATTAAGAGTTTTCTGAGAGGATTCTTAGGATCTTTATGAATACGGGCCCTGAAGGGTATTTAATAGGTCTTCCCCCACGTAAGATTTTTCTAGTTACTAGTTGTTTATTTATATTAAATTTACATCTACAATCCATAATGAGTCTTAATATATTATGTGCTCAAGCACATGCATTAAGTTTGCCACAAAGCACAGGCAGAAGTAGCTTAATAATTGTGAAAATGGAGACATTTTAATTATTTATTAATAAACAATTTTTTTCTTGTCAACTGCAAGAGGAAATTCCCAGTGCTGTCTCTCTCCACGTGGACGCGCCTTTAGAGAGAAATGCAACCTTCACAATTACATTATGCTTTAGTTTTGATTTGAAACACTTGAATATAAATAATAATTCACATTTTGCATATGCATTACAAAGTAAACATTTTTTTTTACATGCAATTATCCAAAATTTATAAATAATAATAATAAATAAATAAGTAGACAAATAAGAATAAATGCTGTGAGTCGCACTCAGCATCAGGCACACAGCAAGGAATATGATACACACCTGCATTTAAGGCACGAAAGCCGCTGAATTATTATTTTTTTACTTAAATAATATGAAAGCAAGTAAAGAAGGCTCCCTTTAAAATCACAGAAGTTGTCAATTAATTAATTTTTTTTTTTTACTGTGTGCATTTTGCTGATTATAATGAGAGAACTTGAGTTTAAATGTGAGGACATTTTATTAATCAGTCCATTCTTTAGAGTTTCAAGGATTTAGTTAAACTGTGCAGTTTAATTTATTCATTTCTTGTTTTAAATAGGCCAAAATAATGAGAGTGAAAATACAGTGCCTCACGTTTGACTAAAATAAAGGAAATAATTTATAAAACACGCAACAATTTCTTAATCAGTGTACCGACAAATATCTTTTTCCCCAAAAATTACTGAAATAGACTACAACTTTTAATGCTCTGATGCCACAATTTATTTAGAATAATATTCATATTATATAAATAATACTGCACACCTAGTAAAGGTGTCAAATCTAAAATATGGTGTTATACTGTGTACCTTAGAGAAAATATAAGCAAAGACTCATTGGCTTGACATGTATCCTGCTTGAATTCGTTCTCATACATTCATAAGCAATAAACTTTCATCTGAATATTTTAACATATTTACATATTTTAACAACAGTGTTTTTGGTTCATTTTCCCCGACTGCAGCAGTCAAATGTAACACATCGGTGACGTCTATCCCGCTCCTGCTCCACTCCACGCTCACTGATATCAGAAACACCGCTCCATAACTGAAGTATTTCATTATGTTTAAAATAGCCCAGTTCTGTTCATAACATATATTAAAAAATAAAATAGGAGGAGAGTTTCAAAGTGGTTTATCAGAAAAGTAGTTTGCCCTCATCTTTGCTGTAGTAGAGAGAGACGTTTTTGAGAGCAGTCAGTTAATCATTTATTATGGACTTGGGCTAATTGTAGTGTTCCAGTAATCCATGTTATAACTGGGTATTTCCCAGAATTCGGGCCTATTTCTGTCCACAGGGTGTAATTTTATTAAAAACTAATTAAATCTAATACATTTTAGCACCACTTATTAGTATAAACAAAAACAAGCCTAGACTTTTTTTATGGCTGGTCTTACTAATGATTTTAACTCATTTTATTGGTGTTTGGTTTTGTGGTATATTATCTGTGTTGTCCGCCACCAAAATTTTCACATGTCATACCATATGTCAAACAAGATCACAAATTAATAAATAAAAAATATGCATATGAATTAAATGTTACCTAATAAAACTAATAAACTACATACACAGATTAAGCATATATATGCATTTTGTACTTTATTTTGGTTAATTTCTACCTGTCACATGTTTTAGACGTCATTACCAACATACTCTGCATAAGGGACTTTCCATGCCATGGTAACCTAATTTCACAGTGGAGCACATGGATTTCAAGCTGCAAGACTGATGCCTTGATGTCCAGAAAAGTAAGTAAATCTACTCTTTATTTTTTGTGTTGGGCATGTACACTTATTATGCGTCATTACCATATGTGTTGTATTTCTGAATTTTTTTTTACATTTTTGGATTATTTTTATCACTTTAATAGTTAAAATGGTGTACATGTTGAAAGCTAGCTACCTTGCTAAGTTATCATCTTTGCTAGTAAGGCTAGTTTTTTTTTTTTTTTTTTTTTTTAACAAAAGTGTCATTACCGGCACAGTCATTACCAGCACATTACAGGTTGTGCTTGTAATGACAGGTTGTGGTGATGATGGCAGATACATTAAACCTACTGTTCTTTAAAGAATTTATGTTGAATATGTTATCTTAAAAGAATTAATATACATTTACCAATTAAAAGTCACTATATTTTAAATTAGGTAATGCATTTGTTTTTAGAATATTAAACTAATTTATTATCACTGTTGTGTTTAGGTGTGACATGGCTCCAAAAGCAGTTGCCCAGAGGTCCAAATCTTACAGAAAATGTTTAAAAGATGATCCTGAGAAATATGCACAGTATCTGCAGAGTGAGAAAGAGAGATATCGTAGAAGAAGAGAAACAGGAAAATTTTAATCTTGTTTCCCAATTGAGCGATGGAAAGTTAATCAACAAAGGAAGAGAGCTAAGGACAGAGAAAAAAGAGAAATAGAAAATTATCTTTCAATGAGTAGTCCTCCCGAATCTCCTGATATCCGTACACAAAAGAATCAGAATAGGGATGTGCCAAATGCAAGGAATGAAAGAGTCGGTACGGCGGATTCAGTCCAAACCCCAAAGCAATGAGAACGCAAAAAAGTCAATAGAAACAGAAGCTCTACTATGATCTCCAAAAGTCAAAAAAAATAAAAAAGCCGGAAAATGCCTTGCAAAAGGTTGATAAGTATAGGAAAAGGTTAGATAGGCTGACTAAGAAGCATACCACTGAGCAGTCACCAAGAACTAAAGGAAGAAAACAGATAAGGGGAGGACATGGAAAATCAGGAAGACTCTTGTGTTTCATAACACATTAGTCTCATAGCTGCGACAAACCTACCATAAAAAGAAAATTAAAGGAAAACAAATCATAAAAAAAGACACCATAACTAGACAGAAATTCAAAAAGCAGAAGCGTTACCTCAATGTCTCCCTTTTCAGACTGTATCACAGTTTCAAGGAGGAATATCCTCAGGTGAAAATCTCATACAGTAAATTCTGTGAGAACCGTCCTTTCTGGATCTTCAAACCCTCCATTCAAGACAGGGATACCTGTTTATGCAAGACCCATGCAAACATCCAACTCATGGCTGATAAGTTGCTTTATCTTAAACAGAATTGAAAACCTAATGCACTACCTATGTTGTGAAAGTCCAACTAAAGCCTGCATGTATAGAGAGTGTGTCCGTTGCCAAGACAAAGAAGTACAAACTGCTGCATTTCAACCTGGTGAGCAAACACAGTGGATGGAATGGTGAAAACAAAACTGAAATCAGAGAGAAAAAGAAAGGTGGTGATAAGGTGACAGGTGATAAGGTTTTGAAGCCTAAAGTGTGCAGAGCGAGCCGTCGCCATCTTGGAAGCGCGTCACTGCGCGACTCTCCCGGATAATAAAAAATGGGCAAAAAGGCGGGAGCTGATTGCTTAAGCCAAGCCCACCTAGCGCGACGGCATTGTCAGCAGCGGTGGTCCACCGGTCACTCAAGTGGCCACGCCCCTTAATTATGCAGAACTTTAAGGCTTTAAACGGATGAGTTACAAAAAAATTCACCCCCCTCACTGTTGTCATGAAGGGCAAAATTAGCAATATAGACCAAAATCATTTTTTGAACCAGGCTGTAAACATGTTTTTTTCTGCTGTAAAGTTGGGCATTTTAACATGGGGAGTCTATGGTACTGACTCTCTTCTGCAGCCAGCCTCAAGCGGCGAGTCGATGAATTGCAGTTTTAGTCACTTCCTTATTGGCTTCACGAGCGCAAGGTTGCCGCTCGGTTTAGACTATAATTATACTGGTAATTATACTGGTCTTCCATAATCAGATTAAACTATGTTTTGATGTTTAAACCGATTACTAGCTGGTCTTTTTTATGTTGTTGGTCTGAAGTCACTTAGGATCTTAAGTTACAATAGCTTATGATCAGTGATTTGTCATCACCGCAACAAACTGTCATTACCAGAACTGCAATGTCATCACCATCACCATGCATATTTTTGTCAATAAATTATGTATAAATTACAAAAACATACTACAATTATATATTTCTGACACTGTTGGACAGTCTACGTGATCACTCTATTAAAAAGTTTTGATATATGGCATTCACTTAAAATAAGCTTATATTCCAAGCCAGGGTAGATTGATGAATCAGAAGTTTAGATACTTAAATGACTAATTCATCTTGCAGGTAAAAATCGGAGCTGTGTTTCTGATCAGGGAAATTGTTGCTGCTCCACTCTGCTCACATACTCTTCTGTGAGACGTGAATTTAAATGTCTGTGTGTGAAGAAGCTGTGCAGCACAAATCCATGAATGAATGTTTTGAAGTGAGGTAAACTTCAACAGAGTAGGGAGCAAGGAACACTATGTAGGGACCATGTCAATGTGAACAGTTCATGCATGGAGCTGATGATCTGAATCAGGTGTGTTAAAGAGAGCCGTGTGAAATCTGCAGATCTGGGGAGCGCGAGGACAGGAATTGAGAACTGCTGACCTAAAGGAAGTGTTCTTAATAGCAATACTGTTGTGATCACAGGTTAATTTAACAATTATAATTTTGACTTGTATCTTGTCATTATTTGAAGGCTGAAATGTGAGGTTTATCTTTTTATTAAAACTTTTCAAAGCTTTATTTGAACATTTACATTAGAAATCTCAATTTTGAAATCTTGTTGTCAGTCAAGTTGTCTTTTAAAACCACTAGCCACACAGCATTTTTACTAGCCACATTTTTGTTGTTGTGTAAATTACCTTATAAAAGTTGAATATGGCATGCTAATATTTAACTGAACTAGATTTACAACCCTTTTAATGTAAAACCACTGTACACACCCAAATCAAGACTACATAAATGTATAACAATACAGGTCATTATCATTAGCTCTGATAAGAATGTTTTTAAAGCTCCTTTTTTAAATAAAACCATGTATCAAAATAAAGACATAAAAAATAGCTTCTTATTGTCATGAGTCCGGACCCGGTGTGCCTCCCTCTCACCACCAGAGGGCACCACTTCCCCATCTCCCGGACTCATTCACCGTAACACCTGGTTCAGTCTGTACACCTGTTGCATCCACTCACTCACTTACACACACAGAGCTGTTCCCAATTTGTTCACGAGCATATATTCTGGTTTCACCCACCACTCTGCCTGGCTATATTGTAATGTCATTTGTGATTGCGTGTGTTACTCGTGCTTGTATTTCGGCTTGTCCCTGTGATTCGTTTCGGTTTTGTTTTTGCCGTGTTGGCCTTTTTGTTTCTTTCTTATTAAAATTAATCTTCCCTGCATCTTGGACCCTGACCTTGTTCCTTCCACAGCACCGTCTCTACCGCGCCGTGACACTTATTGCATAATAAAAATGGTGTATGGATGTAAAAGATCAAAAAAATAAAAAAATTCAGAGATCATTAAAAACACTGTCTGTTTAAATTTCAGAATCAAACTCAGAATTTCTTTATTGAACCACACTGTGAAATTCTTTGTTACAAGTTGGAATGGAAAATAGATCAGTCTCGAAACCTCACGGAAAATACATGCCATGGTTCGGACAAAGTTGCTTTTATCTTCATTAAAATTTGAGGGGATTGTTCCTCTCATCATAAAGAACATTGCAGTTTGTGTCATTTTGGTGTTCAGTCCAATAATGACTACTGGTTAGGTTGCAACCCTCTACGGACACCTTGGCAATTCAATCGCCATTGGCTAGTAAATCCTTTACTCACCAGACTGATTGATTGATTGATGTGTATATATATAGAGAGAGAGAGATAAGGATTGGAGATTACAAGAAATGAGCCAAACAACTGTAATGTGTCTAAGGGATAGCTCACCCAAAAATGAAAATAGTCATAATTTTCTCACCCTCAAGTTACGATCATAATAATTTTTCCTACAATGGCAGTTAATTGATTTTGAGATTTGCTTGGTTACAAACATTCTTCCAAATATCTTTGTGTTTATAAGACAACTGTGTAAGTCAATCACAAGATTTATAAAATACATGATAAAAAGAAACCGTCTTTTAACATTCTAGTAGAAAACACGTTAACGCATTCTCAGAAATGTAATATTTGAATTAATGTCGATTCTATACAGTTTAACATCATTTACGCTGCTTTGATTTTATAAAAAGCAATGATTTCAAACATATTTTATGATGAGTGTCAACAATGGCTCCTGCAAGGTGGTCATGCCACATGTTCAAATATTAATAATATTCTTAATATTGTTTATATGATTACAGTATTTAAAAATAAATGCAATTAATATTGATTTATATTATTATATGTTAAAAACATGAATAAACAAATACTGTGAAACTAGACCTTTTTGACAATAATAATGGACTTTTAGATTGAGTATTTCAGCACTTTTTATTCAGTGATGACCGTCATTAAATAATATTTCTGATGAAAATGATAAACATATTTCAGAAATACAAAATGGATACAAAGATTACATTGAAAAACTATTATTTAAATAGATTTGTATCATCTTGAAGATTATTATTCGTCATTGTCTCAGTAAAGCAAACATGAAAACAATATCGTCAGAACATAGATGTTTGAAACATGAGGGTGAGTAAATGACAGAATTTTCCTTTTATAAAATAATTCAGTATTTTGTAATTGGTATTTTAGTTTGGTTAACAGATGCTAAACTGTTCAAAAACAATAAAATGTGCTAAATCAGAACATGCTTCTTTTTTGCATACGTCCACAGATAATGTGTTATTGTTTGTGATGTACACTTGATTAAGATGTTTTATGGACGTTCAGGTCTGACTGGACCGATCTTGAATCTTTGTCAAGATGTGTTAAACCTAATTGATTGCCTTGCACGATGTTACACAGTGGGTGTGTGGTTATTTTATATGCAGGCTTATATATACATACACTTAAACTATGCAGCAACGCATTTAGACGTCCAGAAGACGACGCACTTAGACATCCAGGGACGTGCAGAAAACACGTGCAGTTCATGTCCAGAAGACGTAAAAGACGTCGGTTCAACTTTCATTTTGGAACTATTTTTCAACCATGACGGGACGAGTCGGACGTGAACGTTTCCTGGGACAGATCATTTCTCGGAAGGCAGGGCTTATCCTCGGGGAGGCACTGCCTCCCCCTGACAAGCCCCTGCTCTCGTCGCTTCGCTCCAGTCCAGCGGGAGGAGCTTAACACATATGTTTGTTTGACAAACATCATTACACCTAAGAGGAAGAAATTTCATCACGCTCTCTGTTGTTGTTATTTCGGTGTGCTGTCTTAATACAAACGGTTACATGGTTCTAAAAAAATTAAAAAAAATATATACGGTTTTTGAACCAGTTCAGTAAAAACCTGTAATATTCTCGTCCACGTTTTGAAGCGAGCAGGAATATCTGGAAGAGTTTATCATCTGAACTGAGATCTGCTGCTGTGAAGATGGAGTTTGTGAAAGAGGAGAGAGAAGAGAACACGAGTGAACCAGAAACCATCACAATAAAACACGAGGAAACAGAAATAAAACACGAGGAACCAGAAACCTGCACAATAAAAGACGAGGAACCAGAAACTTTGAGGATAGAACACGAGGAACCAGAAATAAAACACGAGGAACAAGGAGGTTGGTGTTTATTTTAATTTATCTTTAATGAATGTTTGTGGTACATAATGTGTAGACATTTGTGTGTGTGTGTGTGTGTGTGTATGTGTTATATATATATATATATATATATATATATATATATATATATATATATATATAAGCATATTAATAACTTAAGTGTGATAATGTTAGCATCGCAATCTGTACAACAATAATATGCTGTGCAGCATGGATGTGTATGGATGTGTTTGAAAAAAAAAACAACAACGTTTATTTATGGTTAGTGAAGTCACTAAAATAAGGCTATGATACACACACAGAACATTTGTTCACAAAACATAACAATATTCTGTTATCATGATAAATGTTATTTTGAATAATGTGTATCACCAGACAGTTGAACAGTATTTTTTCTACTATCAAATGTGCATCAGCTACTGTATGGTTACCCACATTCTTCAAAATATCTTTTTTTATTTTGTGTTCACCACAAGAATTATATTAAAGGGTTAGTTCACCCAAAAATTTAAGTCAGGCCATGTTTTACTCACTGTCAAGTAGGGGTGTGCCGGTTTCAGAATTGGTGATGACGGTAATGACAAATGTGTCAAATGTGACGGTTCATAACATAACCGTCGGGGGGGGGGGGTCCAAGTCAATTGGTTGTTCTTGGAGATAGTGGGTTAACTCCGTGTCAGCGTGCGCTCTGATCGGTAAAGGGGCAGAGATTTCAGACCTCCATTTATTAAGGAGATCTGTCACAAAACTCATCATCCGCGCCAACGTTTTTTGATCAAATTTCAAAGCCGCACCCGCCCGCCATCCGCTGATTGTTTTGGGGTCTATGGCGAAGCAATGCTTTGCTGATGCGAGCCGCAAAAAAAAAGCCATTGCCATTTGCCCATTAGCTCCGCCCACTACCGGAGAAAATGGTATGTCTTCTGCTTGTTCGAAAATGAATATGAATAATTCTAAATTAAATCCATTATTTTGACAGGAGAAGACAACAAAGAATAGTTTACATATAAGATGTTGTTTAAGCGTGGTAAGACTCTCTCTCTCTCTCTCTTTGCATGTGTGAGAAACAGCGCTATCAGTAAAGTGACGGTGAGTCGTGTGCCTTCACAAAGAGTTTACAGAGTGTCAAATACAGGTGCGCTGTGTGTCCATTGAGATGAGCTGAAAAGTTCAGATCGCTTGAAGGAGAGAGAACTCTGAAGCTCAGATGCTGAAATTAATGCAAGCGTCATGCGCTTCAGTCTATGTAGTAAACAAACCTGCACGTCTCTGCCATTCATTAATTCACACAGAGACGCCCAGAACACGGATTTATATTTTAAACAACTTTTGCGGCTTAACATTTACAGATACTGGTCCATATGGAGATTTGATTTGATTATTTTATGCTAACTTTGGCAAATTCCATGACTGTCCATATTAAAATGCAAGTTTCATTTTCATGACTGGATTTCGAGATTCCGTCCTTGTTTTTTGCTTCATGGAAATCATAGAGCAAATTTCAAAGCCGCACCTGCCCGACATCCACTGCTTGTTTTGCGGTCTATGGCGATGCAATGCTTTGCTGATGCGAGCTGCAAAAAAAAGCCATTGTCTGTTCTAGAAAGGATGCAGCAAAGATATTTAATGCTTAAGTATGAGGCATAGGCCTACGCTGAGTTTCATTTGCGATGAGATGTGCTCTAGGTCACAGTGCAGTGCAAGTGAACGCGGCGCGCTGGTGCTTCCATGTCACGGTTATCATTGTCTGCTTTACTTGCTTTTTATTTATTAAAATACATGCAATTGGTTGATGAAACATTTATTAAAATTAAGATAAAATTTGTACAAAACGAAATTCGTTTTTAAGAAAGGTTTTCTACAAAGCAAAATTTAATGAAGTGGTAAATATCATGTCTGACGATTTACAAAACTTCATTAAGTGGTAAAAACCATGTCTCCCGATATATTGCGCATCTTATGATCCTATCTAAAAAAATGAAAATAATTTTTGATAAAAAATGTTTGTAAAAAATATTTTAATGACACGGTTTTGGCGGTTATAGAGTTCTAATGACGGTGTTCAACTATAACCGTCGGTCTCACGGTTATATACGAACCGTCACACCCCTACTGTCAAGAACCCTTTAGGCGTATATGACTGATTTCTTTCAGATTAATCCAATCTGATTTATATAATTAACCTGGCTCTTCCAAGCAGTACAATTGGAGTAGGAGGGTGTTTTTGTTCAATAGTCCAAAAGTAGTCAAATAAACAGTGGCGGTTTCTCCATTAGGGTGATTGGGCGACGCACCACCAAAGGAAAGGGAGTGATTTTTATTCTTTTACATTCAACCACAGTGTTACGCTAGCTTTCACTGTTCTAGACTGTTTTTGCTGCCTCTAAATAGTCAAATCAGCGTCGAGTCGTGTTCTGTGTAGTACCGCCCCTTTTTGGGCGATTTCTGTCAAACTGTGAATCGCCTAGAGTGCTCTCATAGACTTCCATTCAAAGATCTTTTTTTTTTCGAACTGCAGCCACTGCAATGCAATCTCAATGAGTTCCGGGAGGGCTAGCCCTAACGTGCTTTCGTCATCGTGCGTAACCTTAACTTGTGCAACTACTGGTGGGAACAGTGACATCCAATAATATTTAAAAACTATTTTTAATTTTAACAACAAGGGAAAAATTAAAAACTACTTTAATATCTTTATCAAATGTGAAAAAAAAACAGCTATGCAAATTCAGTTGTCAGCTGAACTTGATCAACATCACGGCGAAAGTTACCTCAGCGTTGATTAATTCTATTGTGTCACTGAAAGAAATACCATTCATTTGTTGTAGCAATAAGGATAAATTGGCAATTAAAGAATTAGGACAACCAAGACCAAATTTAAACATCCAACAAGTATCTACAAAGGGCGGGAAGTCGTATAAACAAGTATTTTTGAGGAAGTTGTATGAGCAGAGAAAAAGGTTAATAGGCTGCGAAGTAGCTGACGCTTTATTCTGCTAATTTACAGCTGCAGTTTGTTACATCGTGATAGCATGACGGACATTGCATGGACAACTACAGGTGTCACCGAAATGCATCATCTCTCGGAGAAGGTGAAAAACCACGAAAGAGCAAAGATGCATTTGGATAGTAGGGAGCAGTGTAATATAAGTGAGTAATTTAAGTTAGCAGTGTAATGTAAGTGAGGAATGTGATATAAATGAGCAGTAATATAAGCGAGTTGTGTAAACAGTGATTTATGTGACTTCAATTATTTCTTATTAAACTGAAATCGAAGTAAAACTTTTTTTTTTTGGAAAACCACATCCTGGGTCTGTCTTCATTTGCTGCTGCTGTTAACATGCATATAAAAACATAGGAGAGCAAGAGATTGTATCCTAATGTCAGTTTATTTTTAATTAATACTATAGTAGTTCAGTTCCCTTTACATCTTTAACTAGCTGTTAATTTATCAATTGAATGGGTGAACTATGCTCATTAATCGAGCAAACATGTGCCCCCCCTGAGAGAACTGGCAGGAGCCGCCACTGCAAATAAAGCATGTGCATCTGTAATAAAAAGTGCCTCACATGACTCCGAGGGATGAATAAAGGCCTCCTGTAGCGAATCGATGTGTTTTTGTAAGAAAAGCATCCATATTTTAATTGTTATAACACTTTTTTCCTCACTTCGGCTGACTTCATGCATTCAAGACGTTCTGGGCAGATGACTTAGGACACACATGCACTTGTGAATTAGTGACGAGGTTTATGCGCATAGTCCTAGTTTAAGTCTTCATTTGAATTGTATTTCTGTGGCAGAATTACATTGCCACATGCTGGTCTGGCATGTATACTACATTTTTTTGATGTTTCGTATGGATGCAGATATTTCTTGAGACAAAAAAAAAAAAGATTGGGAAAGTTCTGGCTTTGTGTGATTGTAGCTAAGTCTGTGAGGATAACCGCATTACTGCATAACTGTGGTAATTAGTTTCCGACCACTTTTTTTTTTGTTTAGTTTTTTTGCTAGTGAAAGTTATGTGGATGCTTATCAAGAGCGTGCTCACAGAAAACAGCAGGGAACATAACAGCGTTGGATGAAGTAATTAAGAGGCCGCCACTGATCTCAAATATAGGCCCTAGCCCAGAGGTCGGGAACGTATGGCTCAGGAGCTGCACCTGTCTCTTTGACAAAAATCATGTGGCTCACCTGATGTCTCACTTTTGCCAACAAATGATCTGGGGCTGAAACGATTCATTGAGTTATTAGATTACAAAAATTTATCGTGGCAAAAACTCTGCCTTGAAGCCTCGTTAAATTCCTATGACGCGCACTATATGCAAAGGGATCTGAACCGTTGTTCAGTGTTCAGAAAGTACACCATAGCGCGTGATACATTTTGAATTTAGTTGATGCGATGGTGGAGTCTAAAGATGTTCATAAACAGCAGAGAATGTCTAAAGTCTGGGATCATTACGTTCTTACAAAAAGAAGAGAACAAGGTGCAATGTGTCTACTGCTAAGTAGACCTGGCATTCCACAGCAATACGACTTCAATGTTTCAATCTGAACCAAAAACATCGAATCCATGCTGTTTCACCAAGCGTCGCTGAAACAAGGTAACGAACCCTTAGTCTATACATTGATGTTCGGTGATTTTAATCCCATACTGTATTTGTAGCCATGTCGTGAAGCGATTTGACTGGATATGATGTTTAGCTTTGATGTTTAGTAAACGTATTCAAGTTGCAAGTGAAAATAGCCTTAAAAAAAAAAACCTTCACACCCACTACCTACCTCATTTAGGTACATTTTGATTTTTGTTTCAAGACTACAGCTGAAAAAGTCTGTTCTTATTTACATTTATTTTTTTATAAATTGGATACATTGTGTACCTGTTTGGCTTCGTATTGTTACAGTCATGTGTATGCTAGCATAGAGATTAAGCGCACGAGGAGGGTATAAATCAGAGGAGTTTAATGAACATCTGTAGAGGTAACGCTGATAACATAGACTATGTCAGGATACAACAATACTACATTAATCACGGACGAGGAAAAACTAAACAGACAGGGTATTTAAGCACACAGGAGGTAATCAGGGAAATAAAGACAGGTAGGGTTTAATCAATTAACAAAACAAGAACAGGAAAAAGACCAAATAAGGAAACTGAAAGTCACTGAAGGTAACAGTTTGCCCCTCTCGGAACGGTGCGTCCTCGCACCGCAAGAGGAATACCAGCAGAGGGAGGGTGGGGGTTCTGGAGGCGGGAATGGGGCAGGCAAGGGGCAGGCGAAGAGGGAGCAAGGAGCTAGGAACCAGGGCGTAGTGGATGGAGGGAGGAGCCCGGAGCCAGATGGTGTTCCAGAGACCAGCCAGGATGGAGATGGATGGGACCAGCAGAAATGGAGCAGAACATTCAGGGCTGGGTGGAACCAGCGGAGAAACAGAACATTCAGGGCTGGGTGGAACCAGCGGAGAAACAGAATATTCAGGGCTGGGCGGAACTAGCGGAAAAACAGAACATTCAGGGCTGGGCGTAACCAGCAGAAAGGGAGCAGAGGAGCTGACTGGTCTAGGAGGTGGGAGTGGGAGGCTGGGAGGAAATACAGGAGGATCAGGGCTAGACGGAACCAGCGGAGACACAGGAGATTCAGGGCTGGGGGGAACCAGCGGAGAAACAGACATTTCAGGGTTTACCTCCACAAACCAGTCTATAAGGTCCTCCATATAACTTCCAGAAACCGAATTCAGCTCACCCTCAGTCGCGGGAGTGTGGGCAGGGCTTTCCTCCATGCCCTCGATCTCCACCAGTATTGCCACGACGCACAGTGTTGCCGGCTCACACACCTGGTCAGTCGCGCTCTCGAGTCCTTGCTACATGTCAGTGATTGGCTCGGGCTCTGGGGTGGGCTCTAGCTCTGAGCGGCGGGATCGCGGCTAGCTGGTCTCTGGTTCGGGAGTGGGGCTGGAGATATCCTCTTTAGCGGTGCAGAAGGTAAATGGGTAGGGCTGCTCCGAACACGATCGGCCAATCGTTAATGCACATCTCATCAGTAAAGCCAGTTCTCTAATCAGCGGTAAATTCCCTCAGGTGCGTGATTTCACATAGAGCAGCTGTTACTACACAGAGCCGTTGTTAACTGTGGTAAATTTGCACATCTTCTCAGTTGACAATGGCTCAGTGCAGTAACAGCTGCTCTATGTGAAATTACGCACCTGATGGAATGTACCGCTGATTAGAGAACCGGCTTCACGGCCGATCGTGATCGGAGCAGCCCTATAAATGGGGATCCTTTTTTCTCCAGCACCCACTCCACGAAAGCGGCAAAATCCTCTCTGGGACCGTTCACTGGTAGGCGTGCCTTACACTCGGGGAAGTGGGTAAGGCACACCAGATCAAGAAAGTTCCTAGTATGGTCCTCCAGCGAACGATCCAGTTGCTCCAGGCACAGGAGTTGGACTGCTGGGATTACCATTCCGAGAGGGGGAAAAACAAAACAAAAATGCAGCTAAACTGTTAGGTCCGTGATTCTGTTACAGTCGTGTGTATGCTAGCGTAGAGATTAAGCACACTGGGAGGGTATAAATCAAAAGAGGAGTTTAAAGAACATCTATAGAGGTAACACTGATAACATAGACTATGTACAATATCAGGATACAACAATACTACATTAATCACAGACGAGGAAGAACTAAACAGACAGGGTATTTAAGCACACAGGAGGTAATCAGGGAAATGGAGACAGGTGGGGTTTAATCAATTAACAAAACAAGAACAGAGAAAAAAACAAATAAGGAAACCAAAAGTCACTTAAGGTAACAGATATTTTATATTAATTTATTTTTGTTCTCAGGTGGGTAATTTGCAGGAGGTGCAATCCTTTTTTTATGTTGTATTAAGAGGACAAAACTAAGGCCAAATGGCCTTCACTATTTAAGTTTGTATTCATAGTTATACATGTTTTACAGTAAGTTGACTTAACTGTATTGTCATATAATTGTTGGCACTGGCACTTATAAACATTAAATGGGTAAAAAGTGCAATAAATAGGCTTAGTTTTGGAGACAAATGTTGGAGTTGGAATCAATACCTCTTTTTTTTTTTTTTTAATCAAGCCAAATGCTTGATCATTTTACAGCCACATAATTTTTTTTATGTAATTATTTGTTTTGGTTATTTAAAAACACACAAACATCTGATTATTGAAGTAATCGAATGATTAAGTGCTAGATTAATCAATTACAAAAAGAATCAATAGCTGCAGCCCTAAAATGATCCATTACAAAAAATAATACATCACCAGAGATCAGCGATTCATTTGTTGAAGAGCCTACATAAATTATGTTTTTATTAACACGATTCGGGAGGAGCGTGTCAGATACTTAGCCTAATCAACACAGGTGGACCATAATCAAGTAATCAATCCCATAGTATAAATATCGCTGACTTACCTCCATCCATTGACAGTTTATCAACATGCTGGCTCGCTTCGTCTGTCACCTTATCACAGACCCAATTATCCTACCAACGAAGAGAGCTATACCGGGGATTTATCAGATCTGCTGCTCTTGCCAGACCTGTGATCATTCCTACCCAGCCAAACATGGCCGTTGAGCACCATTAAGCGTCATCGCGACGGCTGCTCTCCTCTCCAAGCCACACGTCGTGGCAAATAGACCGTGCAAGCCCCGAGCTCGCCTCGCACGACACAACGATCGTGCCGCCCAAGACCGAGCTCTCCTCGAGTGCTGGATTGCTGGATTGCTGGATTGCGAGCGCTGGATTCAACAAGCTTGGGCCGCACCCCAGTTCTCACCGCAGCAAGCCTCTCTCACTTCCCGCAGCGGGTCAGCCTTTCCCCACGGCTTTTTCCAGCCGAGGCTCGGTTTGAGGCCGCTTTCTCTAGCGGCGCAGACCGCGTGACGTAAACCAATACAATTTCAGGCGAAGACGCTAAAAGCAGGTTCGCGGCTAAAGTTCGTTAAACGACGTCATGACGCAGTTCCGTCTTCTACTTCTACTAATGTTTCATGGCGGTTTTGGCAAACTAGTGTAAAGGTGTGTTATCGCCACCTGCCGATCTGGAGTGTGGAGTCTTCATCCACACTGGAATGTCCAAGACATTACATTCGCCTTGCCG
Organism: Carassius gibelio; assembly: GCF_023724105.1. Taxonomy (NCBI): domain Eukaryota; kingdom Metazoa; phylum Chordata; class Actinopteri; order Cypriniformes; family Cyprinidae; genus Carassius; species Carassius gibelio. The sequence continues at coordinate 40,836,750 of NC_068398.1, forward strand.
CGCATGTTTAAACCTCACTGAAATGAACAGACATAAGTTTCATGATAGGTAAAAAAATAAAATAAATTTGATAGCCTGAATGCACTGTAAGTTGCTTTGGATAAAAGCGTCTGCTAAATGCATACATTTTTACATTTTAATTTCCATGCAAGTATTCTGGCAGGACCAATGTATTTAGGGACCTATTTCACCATTCACTGGTGATCACTCAAAATTAATCCAAAATGCAACTGCCCTCATGTTTTGACGCAGGACAGCAAGCGTTAGTAAAATTTCTGTTGACTTTTTAAGACCGTAATACAAAAACAGGCAAGTAAATATCTTTAGAAACCACTTGGAAGCGAATAGCACACAACTGCTATTAACCCATTTGCTCGCAAACATCGCCAACGGCCCCAGTTTATCATCGTTTCACTTTCACAGCACGTTAAACATCACTCTTACTTGATCTGGACAAACCGTGCATAAATAGAAATCTAAAGACTCTAGCTTCGATATTTGACCAATGTTTCGATAAAAAATCGTTCCGTGACAGTTATTTAGTAATTTTATGTCAGGAAAACGATTCAGATTCCTGAAGGGTAAAAGTTGAAGTGTCAGCTCGTGGACAAATGTTGATCATGCATCTAGTGAGTAAGACTCATGAGCAGAACATTTTTTATTTTGGGTATGTAATTTATGTCTCCATGCCAAAAAATGGGGGGTGATTGGTAAGGGGCTACTGTTACTGCCATAATCATGTCTTTCTGTACAACGTCTTACAAGACTAAACATTCTTCATCGTTTGCAAAAGCCTCTGTTTCCACAGTCCATACTACAATGTGAAAACAATGTTCCAAATGTATCCGTCTGGAGACCGTCTAAAAAGGCCAGAGGCCAAAAGAGAGGAAAGATGCTTTTACAATAGGAACATAATAATGTGGAAAAAGCTTTAGGAATTGTCAAATCAGGCAACCAATTGCTAAGCTGACAACACAGTAGGGTACCCATTTTTTTTTTATAGCTTGCCCTATCAAATGTTACTAACCCTTTTAACTCTTCCCGCAGCCAACATCTATAGCAGCCGAAGCAAGCTCCGCAGGCGGCCCAAGCAGCTATCTCTCCTCCGCTCCGCTTCCCATGCTCCCCTTTACTTCTCTGTTCTCTGCATCTCCCCACTGCCGAAGCAGTGTCTGCTCCCGCAGGAGACTTTTCTGTATCTCCTCACTGCCTCACATCACCTCCGCTTGAAAGGTATGCCATGCATCCTAGGTTGCGGTGATAGTATCATGTATCGACGATAGCCAAGACGATATTTGGCTCATTCTCCAATCAATGTTTTTTATTATCATTATTAGGCGGCCTACCATAAATCAGCTATCAAACTACTCCGTTATCCCATCTCAACACTGCATTTCATGCTCGCCTGTGCTCTCAAAGTATGATTCGAGTCCGTAGGCGGCAAAGAAGTCTCTATCCACAAATAGACATACATCGTTGCAGATATAAGGTATTCCATTGTACTGTAACAGGTAATCCGATACGTGCCATATTTTAAACAAGCTCTCACTAACGGAGTTTAATGCCACAGTTATGTTAGACTGCATCTCATTCTTGTTTCCGGGGCGGCGCGTCGGTCCCATCATGAGGCACGTGGTCCGGAGCGTGCATGACCAAGGCATCAGTTCAACCGAACTCCCTCCATATATATGAACTTAGCTGTTTTTGAATACCTTATATTTAAAGCGTTCGTTTACATCCATATTAGTGTTAAATCGTTGGACTTTAAATGAATTCTACTATTGTTTTGCACCGTTGACTGATTTTGCACATTTTTTTAACATTTAGACTGATAACTTCCATGCGCAGATGCGGAAAATTTGTCACCAGACAAGTGAGATGACAGTAGTGTCAACTACATGAACTAGCTGTTTTAAATATAGTATTTTATATTTAATGTCAGTTTATTAGTACGTCTTAGTACAGTTTTTATAGTAAGCTCTGAGAAGAATAAAGAATCTTTCTCTTACTCCACCCTTGCACGATTACATCATTGATATGTACCATCGATCTCATATGCCGACAATTTGACAATGACCACATCGCTGATTCATGGCACCTATTCGGGGTACACTGGTACAGGAAATTCAATTTATTTTTTGCACGCTTAATTTCGAATACAATGAATGCGCCAAGATTTTTCTGACTCTTTATCGGAAGCAGCTCAACAGATTTGCTAAACAATTATTCAAGTAAGCCTCACAGTGTCTACCCTCGTAGACAACCAAATCGTCCTTAGTATTGAACTCCCTGTCAGGCGGTGCAAGAGTGCTCCCGGTTGAGCCAACCTTTGCCTTCTCCATTCAACTATCAGCAAAGCTTACTCGTATGACATCGCGAGTATTAAACTCCTGTCAGATGCTGCAAGAGCTTTCCCGCTTAAGCAATCTCTGACTTTCCATCTGACCACCAGCAAAGCTTACCCGATTAAAAAAAAAAAAATTATTTCAGTCTGCGACACGTACCTATCGAACACCAATGAGTACATCGCAGCTAAATCAAATTTTCCCTCCGATGGCAAGATGTACCCATCCAATACCACAATTTAAGCTTTCGCCGAACACCAACGGGTGCTTCGCAGCTAAAACAATCTCAATTTTCCCTCTGATGCCTGGAGAGACTACCCATCCGGTGTCTCACAAAAAAAACACCGGATGCCGGCCATAGCCTCCTGGCCAGATAACCTTAACTTTTCTATCCTATGGTTGGCGAGGCTTCTCTGTTCGATGCCAGGAGCTCGAGCTCCCATCGGATGCTGACGAGAGCCTCCTGGCCAGACAACCTCACCTTTTCCATTCTGCGGCCAGCAAGGCTTACCTGTTCGTTGCCAGGAGCCACACTCCCTTCAGACGTAGGTGAAAGCCCCGGCTACCTTTCTTGCCTTTCTGTATTACGTACGGAGAGGTTAACCCATCCAATGCATGGAGTCAGGGTTCCAATTGAACGTAGATGAGAGCCTCCCGGCTAGACAACCTTACCTTTTCCGTCTTTTGGCCAGCGAGGCTTAACCGTTTGATTCCCGGAGCTAAGCTGCTGTTGGACAAAAGTAAGAGCCTCCCGACTAGACAACCTTTTCCATCCTTCAGCCAGAGAGGTTTACCGATTCAGTTTCTGGAGCTAAGCTCCTATCGGACATCGGTCAGAGCCTCCCGGCTGGACAACCTGACCTTTTCCATCCTTTGGACAGCGAGGCTTACCCTTTTGATGGGAGTGCTCCCATCGGACACTGGCGAGAGCCTCCTGGAAAGACAACCTTTACCTTTCCAGTCTACTATCACTGAGACTTAACCCTTTCGATGCGTGTGCTCCCTGCGGACGTCGGTAAGAGTCTCTCGGCCACGCAACTTACTTTTGCATTTGACGGTAGGCGAAGCTTAACTGTCCGACGCTACGAGTCTCGACCTCTCGTCAAATCCTGCAAACAAACAAAAAAAAAACTCTCCACTACCCTGACATCTTTTAACCCTGCCTGGCGAGGCTTACCTGTTCTGTTCTGAGTTTAAAGCCCCATCAGATGCCGCGAGAGTCCTCCCTGTCGGGTTTTCCTTTCCACTCTCCCCGTCCGGCAAGGCTTACCCGTCTGATGCGTGCGCTCCCTTCAGACATCTGGCGAGAGTTCTCCCTGTCGGGCCTATGCTTGCCGGCCGCAAGCGAGTCTCATCCATCCGATGCCGTGAGTCGGGATCTCCCTTCGGATGTCGCCAGAGTCCTCCTTGTCGGCCAGCCCAAAGCTTTTTATCTGCCAAACTGAGAGGACCCAGACATCCGTCATCCTGCGTCTCAATTGGCCACTAGGGCTCACCGTTCCAAAGCCATAAGCTCCCAGTTGAGCATCGGCTCGAGCACTACCGACCGGGCGCCAACAACCTACTCTTCCAATGCCTAAGTCGCTCCCACCGGAGTACGTAGGCCCTTCCGGCCTGCCAACGAGACGACTTCTAAGAAAATGAAATCTGGCCCCGCCAGTACTCTATGCTATTTTTTGGGGGGTGTTCTTTAAACTGGCGGCTGTCCTCTTGTACATTTGCTTCTTGGGGGGTACTCTAGGTTCGGGCCATTACCGAGCTCGGAGCCCTTGCCCGGACTGCATGCCAAATACGCATACCATACCTCATATAATAATATGTAAGCGTGAACTAGTGAAATTATGTTTTTAATAACAAGATTTGGGAGGAGCGCGTCAGATACTTAGCCTAATCAACACAGGTGGACCATAATCAAGTAACTAATCCCATAGTATAAATATCGCTGACTTACCTCTATCCATTGACGGTTTATCAACATCCATCCTCCACTCCATCTCCTCACTTTGAGTTCACCTGATAAATAGACGGGGAAGGGGGGGTACTCTAGGTTCGGGCCACTGAAGTGACACTGAAGTGCTTTAAAAAATTTTTTTACCACTCTGAAATATTTTTTTATTAGATATAAAAATACATGAAATGAGTCCTGGAGCAATCTAGAAAAGTAGTGGGTTGAAAGCCACATGTCTCATGCGTTTCTATTTCAAATCTGAATAAAATATCATGAAAAATGAGACTCGTGCAAATATTTTTATGAGACTGTTTACACCCCCCACCCCCCAAATATAAGAAAATATATTTCTCAATAGTATTGAAGGCTTCTACAAACTATTAAGTCCGTAAACGTACCACTGCATAGTTTTTTTCAATTATAAAACACTAGACAGAAACGTAGATATCATATAAGTGATTTATTTGAGCACTAAAAAAATACAATAAGAATAATTTGAGTAAGAACATTCACCGTTTTGGGCAGCTCCAGGACAGCGGTCTTTACAAACACGCTGCTGTCTGTGAGCGGGTCAGAGTAATGTCAGAGACAGTTTACTTTGGTAACGTCACGCTGCAGTGTTTGTTAGAGCTGCCAACTTCTCCACCCCATTTACAGAGTGAAATTCTTTGACTTCCTTTATCTCCCAAGACTTTTGTTGAATCTCCCAAAAGTTTTGGCTTGGGGTGCTTCACATGCACTTTCCACTGCACCAATAACACGGGTCTGCCCGTAGTTGTGCCTGACTTTAAATCGGCGCTACTAAACACGGATATCGGCCGATGCTGATATATTAAAAAATGACAATTATCGGCCCGATATATCATTCCTATAGCAACTGCATTAAATTTTTTCAGTCAAGAGCAGTGAATGATTTTTCTCTTTGTGTTTTGTTGTTTTATCAACATTAAATAGTTCACCCAACCTGTCATTTCTGTCATAGTGTTTTGTTTTTATACCACCATTTACTCACTCAAAACTGGTTTTAAACCTGAATGAATTTCTTCTTCTGAACGTTTTTCACTCAACTGTTCACTTTCGTTTTTAGACATAACCAACTTGGGTCTACATGTAAATCTTGTGTTTTTGACAGTATTAGCACAAAAGATAACTTAGTTCAATAATCAGGAGCTGTTTGACAGGCTGTAGCTCACACGCTTCGGGTGTATGCGGCGCTCAGAAAAAGCACAGGTAAGACCAAAACATGAATGAAAACTTTAAAAGCACACTCTGATAACGAAAGAGTAACTCTAGCACGAAGTTATAACTGCTGTGAATGCATGTGGCGTTGTACAGTATATGATGGACCAGAACTGCAGCTGATAGAATGTGGGCTGTAGCACTGTACTATGCTTCTGCAAAGCGTTAGCACTCTTTAGCTTGTCATTAGCATTTTCATTCGAACCTATCACTGTTTTCTTTTCTCCTCTCCTCTCTCTCGCTCCAGTTTTTCACAAGTTCATCAAACAACCGCAGTAAGAATATTTCACCAAGCACGGTGAGTAATGGCTTCTCCTGCTATTGTTATTTGCACCTCTTGCCACATGTACAGTTTATCTATCTCTGTCGCTGATGAGGGAATTACATGTAATAAATGCAGGGAAATAGTTAGGCTGACAGAGAAGATTTAAGAATTAGAGACACGCATCCAAACTTTAATTGAGGACAGTAAGAATGTTAGGGCTCTATATACAGCTTTGGATGCATCTAGCTCAGGGATTTCTGTACATTGTTCGGTTCTGGAAACAGAGCCCCTGCAGCAGGGCAACTGGGTGATGGTGAGGCAGCGTAGTCGTGGGTCAAAACTCCGCTCTTCTGTTCCGATCAAAACATTAAACAGGTTCTCCCCACTCAGTGATGCACCCACTGAGAAACCTGATGAAAGTGCTCTAGTTATTGGTGATTCTATTGTACGGAACGTGAATATAGAGACACCAGCCACCATAGTCAAATGTTTACCGGGAGCCAGAGCGCCTGACATCTTGGCAAATAAGTGCTGGCTAATGCTAAACGTATATACAGTAAAATTGTTATTCATGCTGGCGCTAATGATGTTCGACTTCGCCAGTCAGAGATCACTAAAAATAACATTAAAGAGGTGTGTGAACTTGCAAGCACGATGTCAGACACTGTAATATGCTCTGGTCCCCTCCCTGCTTACCGTGGTGATGAGATGCACAGCAGATTGTCATCACTCAATGGCTGGATTTCTTAAGTGGTGCCCACAGAATAACATAGGTTTCATAGGCAATTGGACAAGCTTTTGGGGCAGACCTGACCTGTTGAAAAGAGATGGTCTTCATCCCTCCTGGGGTGGCGCCACTCTTCTCTCTAGAAATATGGCACATAGTCTTAGTGTTTATACTTGACTAACTGGGGCCCAGGTCAGGAAGCAGACAGACTGGCTAAACCGACCGTCTGCTAGCTGCCTCCCGTCACAGAGGTCAGTTAATTCTCAGCACATAGAGACTCTTTCACCTAGATATCACACTATAGAGACTGTGTCTGTTCCCCAAACTAGAAAATACAAAAAACGTCCAAACCAAGTTAAGATTAACAATTTAATTGAGGTTCAACAAATAAAAAACAGATGCAATATGGATAAACAAATGATAAATCTTGTCTTATTGAATATCAGATCCCTTTCTACGAAAACACTTTTTGTAAGTAATATGATCACTGATCATAATATAGATGTACTCTGTTTGACAGAAACCTGGCTAAAACCTGGGCCCGGTTTTTCAAAAGGTTTAATCCGGATAAAATTGATTGATCCTTTTTTTGTGATCCGTGGTCACGTAATCCATCTTACTTTTGGAGCCAGTTTTTTAAAGCAACATCGGATTGGATCAATCTGATCCGGATAGGAACTTTTCAGGATCACCAAATCTGGATAACCAGTGCTCAAACAGGATTGGAAATTACAATGTAGAACTATAGATATGTACAGAGCAACAAGCCAGTGTGGGGTCAATATAAATTATTTTTTATTTGAAATGAAAACCCACACATTAAAAAAAAAAAACTAAAAACAAGAAAAACCCCACCCCATCCTCTTCCAGCAGTCCGCTCATCTGAGACCTACAACACAAGCACTGTACATTGAGGATATTTATAACAAGTATCAAGTATAGATGTTTTGAATAAAAAAAAAAAAAAAAAAAAGACTTAATGTAAAAAAATATTTTCGATTGTGATGAATATATATATATATATATATATATATATATATATATATATATATATATATATATATATATATCAATTAGTGACAGAATAAAATTGATTGTTTTTGGATTATTTTATGAGGCCAAACTCTTTCTACTTTGATGTAGGCCTATACTGAAAGGCTGAATACGTTAAAGCCTACCTAATCACTGTAGCCTGACGGATGAACAAATAAAATTAAAACCTTATGAATAAATAGGATATCTTGTAAGATACTGCATGATCCAAATATAGTATTTTTTGATACATTTTTACATTTTTCATTACATTTCTGCCATGAAATCCACGCTGAATCCACCCTTCTGATGGGATCAGCTTAATCCAGATTTTTTGGATCAAAGTGATCCAAATCCTACAAAAAAGTTCTAAAAAAAAAAACCAAACTAAAGGTTTGATCCGGATCAAAACCGAGATTGGATTGCGTGATCTAATCCGATTATGTAATCCATTTTTTCTTTTGAAAAACACATTTTCAAGATTTGATCCAATCCATTATCCAAAATCCTACTGGATTATTTTTGAAAAACCGGGCCCTGATGATAACATTATTTTAAATGAGTCCACCCCCCAAGATTACTGTTATAAACATGAGCCATGTCTAAAAAGCAAAGGGGGAGGAGTTGCTTCAATTTATAACGTTTTCAGGATTTCTCAGAGGGCAGGCTTCAAGTATAACTCGTTTGAAGTAATGGTGCTACATATAACATTATCCACAGAAACAAATGTTAATGATAAATCCCCTGTTATGTTTGTACTGGCTACTGTATACAGGCCACCAGGGTACCATACAGACTTTAATAAAGAGTTTGGTGTTTTTACATCCGAGTTAGTTCTGGCTGCAGATAAAGTTTTTAATAGTTGGTGATTTTAATATCAATGTTGATAATGAAAAAGATGCATTGGGATTAGCATTTATAGACATTCTGAACTCTTGGTGTTAGACAAAACGTTTCAGGACCTACTCATTGTCGAAATCATACTCTAGATTTAATACTGTCAGTGTTGAAATTATTCAGCCAAGTGATGATATCTCAGATCATTATTTAGTTCTGTGCAAACTTAATATAGCCAAAACTGTAAATTCTACTTCTTGTTACAAGTATGGAAGAACCATCACTTCTACCACAAAAGGCTGCTTTTTAAGTTATCTTCCTGATGTATCCAAATTCCTTAGCATATCCAAAACCTCAGACAACTTGATGATGTGTAACAAACTATGGACTCTCTCTTTTCTATCACTTTAAATAAAGTTGCTCCTTTTTGATTAAGGAAGGCTAAGGAAAACATTTTGACACCATGGTATAATGAGCGTACTCGCACCCTAAAGAGAGCAGCCTGAAAAATGGAGCGCAGCTGGAGGAAAACAAAACTAGTGGTATTTTGTATTGCTTGGCGGTAAAGTAACCTATCCTACAGAAAAGCATTAAAAACTGCTAGATCCGATTACTTTTCTTCTCTTTTAGAAGAAAACAAACATTACCCCAGGTATTTATGCAATACAGTGGCTAAATTAACAAAAAATAAAATCAACTACAGGTGGCAGATCCTTTTCCTATTTGGCGCCTAAACTCTGGAATAACCTCCCTAACATTGTTCGGGAGGCAGACACACTCTTGCAGTTTAAATCTAGATTAAAGACCCATCTCTTTAACCTAGCTTACACATAACATACTAATATGCTTTTAAAACCCAAATCCGTTAAAGGATTTTTAGGCTGCATTAATTAGGTAAATCGGAACCGGAAACACTTCCCATAACACCCGATGTACTTGCTACATCATTAGAAGAATGGCATCTATGCTAATATTTGTCTGTTTCTCTCTTATTCCAAGGTCACTGTAGCCACCTGATCCAGTCTGTATCCAGATCAGAGGGTCACTGCAGTCACCCGGATCCAGTACGTATCCAGACCAGATGGTGAATCAGCACCTAGAAAGGACCTCTACTGACCTGAAAGACAGCTTAGATCAGGACAACTAGAGCCCCAGATACAGATCCCCTGTAAAGACCTTGTCTCGGAGGCCCACCAGGACAAGACCACAGGAAACAGATGATTCTTCTGCACAATCTGACTTTGCTGCAGCCTGGAATTTAACTACGGGTTTCGTCTGGTCATTGGAGAAATGGCCTCCAACTGAGCCTGGTTTCTCCCAAGGTTTTTTTCTCCATTCTATCACTGATGGAGTTTTGGTTCCTTACCGCTGTCGCCTCTGGCTTTCTTAGTTGGGGACACTTCATCTACAGCGATATCATTGACTTGATTGCAAATAAAAACAGACACTATTTAAACTGAACAGAGATGACATCACTGAATTCAATGATGAACTGCCTTTAACTATCATTTTGCATTATTGACACACTGTTTTCCTAATAAATGTTGTTCAGTTGCTTTGACACAATGTATTTTGTTTAAAGCACTATATAAATAAAGGTGACTTGACTTGACTTGACTATGATAAAAAAATTAGTTTTTATCGTTAGGGCTGGGTGATATATCTAACGATATGATCATGCGCATCTAATCGTAAAGCTGCTTCCATGATTACCGCTAAATCGCCATCCCCTGCTTATAATTGGAGTGGCATTTAATAGACAGAGCCATATATCACTGACAAGCTACACAATATCGCAATTCATTATAGCAGATGAATTGCCTTCAATAATAAATATGAATTGCGTAGCTTGTCAGCGATCTACGGCTCTCTCTATTAGTTGCCGCTCCATTTAAAAGCAGGTGATGGAGATTTAGCGGTAATCACAGAACCAGATTTACTGACTAGATGTGCATGATCATATCGTTAGATATATCACCCAGCCCTATTTATCTTCCATGATCAAAAATCATCATATCGCACACCCCTAACGCCAGTGTGCATTTTCAGTACACATTCAGTGCTGTTTGCGAGGGTCATGACAGCAAACCACTGACTTGTCTATGGCTGATAAACTCAAGCTGCTATGTAGTTTGTTTGTTTGTAGTAAGAACTGTTTGTAGTAATAGCAGAATTTTTTTTTGTTTGAACAGAAGGAAAAAGTAAAAGTATGTAAAAAAAAAAAGAATAAAAAAAAGTGACAGAACTGAAAACATGTACTTTGTGTCAAGAGCCAGTATTTAACATTTAACAGTCACGGATTTGTTTTGGGAGAGAGTTCCAGATGAAGGGGGCAGCAGCAGAGAAAGCTTTGTCACCCCAGGTTCAGTGCTTAGTCCTAGGAGGTAGAATCAGAGGGCTTTGTGTGTGAGAAGGATTTTGAATTTAATTCCTTCTGGGACTGGGAGCCAATGGAGGTTCCTGAGAACAGGAGTGGTGATGTCACAGGTGTGGGTCAGCATACGAGCAGCACAGTTCTGGATGTATTGGAGTTTATTTATATTTATAAAGTTTAAGATGTTATGCCGTACAGGATGCTATTGCAATAGTTAATTCTGGAGGTGATGAAGGCGTGAAAGAAGGTTTCTGCAGCAGAGAAAGAGAGTGATGGATGGAGTCGGGTGATGTTTTTGAGGTAAAAGCAGTTCTGGTGATTTTGTTCTATGTGATATTCAAAGGAGAGGTTATTGTCAAAGAAAACTGAGGTTGCGACTGTGAAGGGATGGAGACAGGGTGAAGGTGTCGACAGTGAGGGAGAAATTGTTAATGGTTTTAGTGATGGGTTTGTGTCCGATGATGATCATGTTTGTTTTTTCACAGTTGAGTTGAAGTAAATTGGTGTGCATCCAGGATTTAATGTCAGTGAGGCAGTTAGTGATAGTGGAGTGGGTGGCAGAGGTGATGGATTTAGTCGAGATGTAGAGCTGAACATCATCGGCATAGCAGTGAAAGTTGAGACCATGGTGGCGAATGATATTGCCAAGGAGAAGCAGGTATAGTATGAAGAGGAGAGGACCAAGCACTGAACCCTGTGGGACACCTTGGGGCAGCGGAGCAGTGGAGGAGGTGCAGTTGTTAATATGGATGAATTGTTGTCTGTCAATGAGATTAGATTGGATCCAGGACAGCGCAGTGCTGGTAATACTGAGGGAAGATTCAAGGCTGGAGAGAAGAATGGTGTGGTTGATAGTGTCAAAAGCTGCAGCTAGATCGAGGAGGATGAGGATGGTGAGGTGACCAGCATCTGCAGAGAGGAGGATGTTGTTAGTGACTTTGAGGAGGGGTGTTTCAGTGCTGTGTTGTGATCAGAAACCAGATTGAAATGATTCAAAAAGGTCATTTGAGCAGAGGTAAGTTGTTTGGCAACAGTGCGTTTGAGTATCTTAGACAGAAAGGGGAGACTGGAGATGGGCCGAAAGTTTGACATAATGTCGGGGTTGAGACCGGGTTTTTTGAGGATGGTTTTGGTGGGAATCAGATGGTCGAGACAGGAAGAGAGTGTTTCATTGTAGTAGTTGATGAGGTTGGAGGGGTTGTCAGTCAGCGGTGTAGAGGAAGAGGATAATTTGCTAACAAGAGCGGCTGAAAGGGCAGGAGTGGAGATGGATTTAAGATTTCTGAAAGAGATTGTGCGTTTGTTCATTTGTCGACACCACCACCAAACCCTCAGGTCGAGGTTTGTCCATGTAAGTATATCCTGTGGGTGTTGTTTTGTTAATTGAAAAATAGTCCAGAGGTTTGTGCCAAGTTTCAGTGATACAGAGGACTTCCAGATTATTGTCAGTTATGAATTCATTTAAGATGAGACTTTTACTGTTGAGTAAGTTGGTATTGAGCAAAGCTAGTTTCAGGTGATGTTCCTTCGTGATGGGTTGAGAGGGCCGGGGAAGGAGACGGAGATTAGATAGGTGCATGTGCTGTTTGTTGTGATGACGTAGTGAGTTAGTTGTAGTACACAAATTGGACCAGATGGATGGGATAGAGCTTGGGGTTGAAAAGTTGAACATACGACCAGAGCTTCTGTGTGGAGGACAGCGAAGTAGTCCAGTTTCTCAGAAGAAGTTAATGCAGTCCAGACGGGGGGGTTGTTGAATTGGTGGAAATCAGCAGTTGAGCAGAGCGGTGGCATGATTAAGGCATGGTGCGCTAGCGCTAGCTTGCACTCAGATGCCGGGCGTCGCAGTCCCATGTACATCCTTTTCCTTGCAATCAGAGTGTTGTTGATCTGGTCAATGGTCGCAATTGAATCGGGCTCTTGTTGCTTGCTGCAATGTTTGCCTTACATGAGATTTCCTGGACAGACTATCAGCTTCTTATTATTCATTCATGCATTTTCCATTGTGATTCCGTTTATGTTATCCAATCCTGAAGTGGCTGAGAGGATGAGTAAACTTGTAATAATAAAATTATTACTGTTTAAAAGTAATTAAGATAAAAACGTTAAAAAAAAGCAGAAAAAAGAAGCGGTAGCCAACCTGCACCAGCGTTCTCATCAGCGTGACCAAAATAAATTACTAAATTAATTAAAAGACAGCTGCCGCACTTTTGCATTACAGAAATCTTTGGCTACCTTGTTTGTTTTGTGAGCACCTACACTTCAGAACAGTGCCGAAGCTACAAGTAATTGGAGTCTCATGTGAGGTTCACAATTGGATGGGTTCAGGAGCTACAGATCATAAAGCCTACAAACAGTATACAGTAATGCAGACAAAGGTAAGCTGCGCTCCACGTAATGTTATCTGCTAGTTTAGTAACTGTTAGTTATAACAACGATTCACACATGTACTTTAACTATGAGTTTCAAAAGTGTAGTTAGTAGCTGTCAACCCTTCCGGGTTTTTTCCGGGGCTCTCATGTATTTGAGCTCTTTTCCCGCTGTCTTCCCGTTTTAGTATTATCCTGTAAAATATCCTGTTAGCCCTTCCATCGGACCTGTCAGTCTCTGTACTGTTGTCCTGTTGTGCTATTACACCCCACAATACAGCAATGGTTTACCTTGGTTGAAATAGATTTTTAATTTATCAAATTAAGACGCACGGCTGAGAGTGAGTACGTCTAAACACTGTGCAGTAGTCAGAGTAGCAGTAAAGGAGGCCATCAACATGGCGGCCATGCCAAGTAATGACATCACGATGCCCAAGCCCTATTGCTTCTCAAAACTAGCCCAGTTGTGTTTTGTTCCAGGCGATAAAGTACAAATTTTTTGGCGGGGTTGCCTTGGTAAAATTCAAATTTTAGGGACTTAACATCACATTATTGGGATTGGGGTCACTTCGACCCACGGGCATGAAAAACAACCACAGACTTGGCAACACTGGTTGGCCTTCACTACACAGAGTCGAAGTTCATCGACAATCTACAAAAAATCGATTTCAAAATCGCAGGTGATTAATTGCTGAATGCCTTGGTGTGTATTCACACAAATGCACTAGGGGTGTAAAGAAAATATCGATAGTATTGCGATATTCTGTTAGAAGATACTGTATCGATTCTGGGGCGGCAGTGGCTCAGTGGTTCATGTAGGTTGTCTACAAACCGGAAGGTTGGTGGTTCGATCCCCGGCTCCACCTGACCAAGTGTTGAGGTGTCCTTGAGCAAGACACCTAACCCCAGGCAGTTTTCATCTCTGTACGACAGTGAGAATAACCGTAAATACTAGCATAGGATAATGGATTAATTTTGTTTGAGGAATTAATGCACTTTTCGTGCCTGTGACAATACAATGGGGAAAATGTACATTAATTGGAATTTATATTAAGAGTTTCTAAAGTTTTTACCAGTTTTTGTGTTTAAAATGGCATGGCAATGTTAGTTTTCAGTGTGTATTAACAATCTTTGAGCAAACTTACTGTGCAATCTTAGTGGCTTTTTTTTTGCAAACAAATTGTCTCTTAAAAATGTAATGTGAATACAGATGACAAAACACTAACCAAAACCATGAGTTTTATATTATCATAGTTGGTTAAATGAAGTCCGTGTTTAGTCAGTTGATGTTGGTTAAAGGACACATTTCCCTGCTGAAAACAACAACAACAAAAAAAGAATAAAGCTAAAACCAGCCTAAGCTGGTTGACTGATTTTAGTTGGTCATCCAGCCCAGTTTTTGCTGGTCAAAGCTGTACAGAAGGCTGGTTTTAGAGGGTTTTGATCACTTCCTTAGCTGGTCAGGCTGGGAGACTAGCTAAGTTTAGGCTGGTTTTTTTTTCTGCAGAATAGAATAATCGTTATTAATTATTTATTTATTTAGTTTTTGTTTTAAAATAACGACCAAGCAGCCAGCGCCAGACAATTTTTTTTCAATTCAATTCAAGTTTATTTGTTAAATTAAATAAAAAAATAAATAATAATAATAATACAAGACGTAGTCAGCTTGACGATGAACTATCAATATTAGTAATTAATAGTTATATGATGCAGTCACACATTTAGCAATAATTGTTAGTTCTGTTTGTTGATTCAAGGTTAGCATCATCTGGGGTCCTCTGAGGGTCAGCATCATCTCTTCTAAGGTGTTCTGGATCCAGACTGGAGCTTGTGTAAATCCTAGTTACCACGGGATGTAAATCCCGTGGCAAAACATAGAAACAAAATAGAGACATCATTAGCATAGCTGCTGATCCAACAAAGTAAAATTAGTTTAACACAAGCTAATGAATAAAAATGCACATTTGATCAGATGCAAGTACACTCACAATTTAAAAGATACATTATTCGTATGCTTGGCGAAAGAGATGTGTTTTTAATTTAGATTTAAACAGAGAGAGTGTGTCTGAACCCCGAACATTATCAGGAAGGCTATTCCAGAGTTTGGGAGCCAAATGTGAGAAAGCTCTACCTCCTTTAGTGGACTTTGCTATCATAGGAACTACCAAAAGTCCAGCGTTTTGTGACCTTAGGGTGCGTGATGGGTTGTAGCGTGGTAGAAGGCTAGTTAGGTACGCAGGAGCTAAATCATTTAGGGCCTTATAGGCAAGTAATGATAATTTGTAACTGATACAGAACTTAATAGGTAGCCAGTGCAGAGACTGTAAAATTGGGGTAATATGATCATATTTTCTTGACCTCGTAAGGACTCTAGCTGCTGCATTTTGGACTACCTGTAGCTTGATTATTGACGAAGCAGGACAACCACCTAGAAGTGCATTACAATAGTCCAGTCTAGAGGTCATAAATGCATGAACTAGCTTTTCTGCATCAGAAACAGATGTTTCTAAGATGGAAGAATGCAGTTTTTGTAGCATTGGAAATATGATTTTCAAAAGACAAATTGCTGTCTAATATAACTAGACAGTGAGCTAATCAGCCTTTATTTGATAAATTTGCCCTTCTCAAATCATTACAACTAGCCTAAAATAAAATCTATATATACAAAACAGTTCAAGCATATAACAATGTTTAAACGTTAAACCTAGATAAATGGGCGCTATATCCAACACTTTGTTACCAGTTTTGTGATTATTGGCCAAACCATTCAGAAGTAAAATGCAAAAATATGCATTTTTAATATCTCCGGACCACTAGGTGGTGCTGTGTCGAAATACTGCAGGTAGTCTCAGGTTGTTCTAAAACACATCAAGTTTGGTCTCAATACGCCAAACCGTTGTCAAGATATAGCCTCACGTGCATTTTTGCATGCTTTTTGTTAAATTTGTTCATGTGTCATTTGAGAACGGTTGGACGAATCAACTTGAATTCCATAACTTTTTGCCAGAATGATCTGAAGATGATCTGAGCCAATTTTCGTGAAAATCGAACTAACCGTCTAGTAGGGCTGGGACAACGCGCCGAGGTCATCAATGACGTCGATGCAAAAAATACGTTGACGCAAAATATGCGCAATGATTTGTCGACCTGTTTTTATTTCTATAAAAAACGTTTGTAAAATGTTTACCTTATGTGCACTGAATACACGCGATGGCCGGATCAATATATAACCAATCCAGGGTTTTTTCTGCATTGATCTTTTTTTTTTTGGTGACTGTCAAAGCCTTATTTGATCGGTGAGTGATGTAGAATAGAATGACTGCTGCGCCTGACAGGGTGCGTACAAGAGAGAGCCCCGGCTGGGCGCACACTCACAGTCTTCAAACAACACGAGTGCTTCTTGCTCTCTCTCTCCCTCGTGCATATTATTCAAAATCATTAAACACGATAGAAAAAGGGCGAAACACCAAAGTTTCACGCGCGCTCACGCACTCACAGTCTTCAAACTACACGAGCGCTTGTCTTTCTCTCTCTCTCTCTCTCTCTCTCGTGCATATTAACCAAAATCATTAGACACAATCAAAAAAGGGCGGAACGCCAAAGTTTCACGTGGAGCATTCAGAGATTTTTTTTTTCTCCATGACAGCACTCTCTGTATTAGCTTAAAGCCCTCAAGTTTACATTGGTTACTGTATTCTTTCAATTGCTCTTGATGCCCTTTTTTATTGAATGCTAGACATCAAGTTGTTGTTATTTTCATCTGAAAGAAGAACATAGGCCCTATGTGTTCAGTAAGCTTGTTTCAGTAAGCTATGTGTTTTCAAAGCTTCAAGGTTTTATTGAATGGTATCTCTATACAAGTGCAAAGTAATGCATTCTTAATCAGTCTTTTATTTTGTAATTTTAAGAGCAATAAACATATATTGCAATGTTAAGGAATTCATGTTTTTTTCATTCAGATATGTAAATCAACATGTATAAATTTTAGTAGTCAATTAATGGGGAGATAATCGAAATCGAATCGGTCCGAAAAAATTAATCGTTAGATTAATCGATGCATCGAAAAAATAATCGCTAGATTAATCGCTTAAAAAATAATAATTTATCCCAACCCTACCATCTAGGATGTGTTTGAAAAAGTATGAAAATAGTAAAAAAAAAATGTATCATTGCCATTTTATCATTTGACTTGGCATGGGACAAGGATTCAGAGGAATTTTTTTTTTTCCATTTTCTGGTTTACGGTTCAAAAGTTAGAATTAGAATAAACATGAGTGCAACTTTGGACAAGTGGTGGCGCTAGCGTGTTAAAGTGCTATGGTTAATGTTGAAAGTGTCCTCTATCAGTGTGCCAAGTTTTATAACTTTCCCGCAACTGGTTCTATGGGCTGCTATTGACTTGCGGCGGAAGAAAAAGAAGAATAACGCCAACGATTACAATAGGTGCCTACGCACCTTCAGTGCTTGGGCCCTAATAATGATAATGGGAACAAAGACAATAGGTGTCTCGTACCTTCGGTGCTTGGCCCTAATAATTATAATAAGAATGGGAACGAAAACAATAGCTTCCTCGCACCTTCAGTGCTTGGCCACTAATTAAGCCTTACAAGTGTAAAAACATCAATTACCATTTTAAGTCCTGAAAACTAGAAAAAATTCATTCAAATGTGTTGGTGGTGGTGAAATTATTACCAACATTAAAACACATTTAATATCATCAACAGTCAAAATAATTTCTAAGGATTTTGAACGCAGCTACCTGAAAGTGATGCACGTGCTTCATTATGGGCTTTTTTATTTTTATTTTCTCTGCGCGGGACTGCGCTGATGTATTTGGCCAGATATAGCCTAGTTGTATATTATGTTGACAATTTGCTCAAATGCGGGAATGGCATGTCACGTGTGCCGACTGCAAACTGCGTACATCATAAAAAAAAAAAAAAAAAAAAATAT
Source organism: Carassius gibelio (assembly GCF_023724105.1). Classification (NCBI taxonomy): domain Eukaryota; kingdom Metazoa; phylum Chordata; class Actinopteri; order Cypriniformes; family Cyprinidae; genus Carassius; species Carassius gibelio. The sequence goes on from NC_068398.1 coordinate 40,854,839, forward strand.
ATATATATATATATATATATATACATATATACATAGAGAGAGAGAGAGAGACAGAGAATTATTTTTTTATATGTTAATGTTAATATAGAAAGTTTTTTTCTGGATGTGCAAACCCCGTCACTGCATCAAGAGCCACCACACAAATGATGTAACAAAGAATTTGGCTACAGTTGTCATATTCCTCTTGTTAAGCCACTCCTGAACCACAGAAAACGTCAGAGGTGTCTTTAACTGGGCTGAGATGAAGAAGAACTGGATTGTTACCCAGTGGTCCAAAGTCCACTTTTCAGATGAGACGAAGTTTTGTATTTAATTTGGTATTTGGTCCTAGAGTCTGGAGGAAGGGTGAAGAAGCTCATAGCCCAAGTTGCTTGAAGTCCAGTGTTAAGTTTCCATAGTCTTTGATGATTTGGGGTGCAGTGTCATCTTCTGGTGTTGGTCCATTGTGTTTTTTTGAAAACCAGTCACTGCACCCTTTTACAAATACATTTCGGAGCACTTCATGCTTCTTTCAGTTGACCAGCTTTTTGAAGTTGCCGATTTCATTTTCCAGCAGGATTGGCACCTGCCCACACTGCCAAAAGCACCAAAAGTTGGTTAAATAACCATGGTGTTGGTGTGCTTGACTGGCCAGCAAACTCTCCAGACCTGATCCCCAGAGAGAATCTGTCAGTTATAGTCGAGGTAAATAAGAAACAAGAGACCAAAAGATGCAGATGAATTGAAGACCATTGTCAAAGAAACCTGGGCTTCCATACCACCTCAGTAGTGCCACAAACTGATCACTTTCATGCCATGCCGATTTGAGCCAGTAATTAAAGCAAAAGGAGCCCCTACCAAGTATTGAGTACATGTACAGTAAATGAACGTACTTTCCGGAAGGCAAACAAGTCACTAAAAATGTTTTTTATGAAGTATTCAAATTTGTTGAGAAGAATGAATGTTAAATTGGTGGGTTTTTGTTTATTGTGAGCCAAAATAATCATAATTAAAACAACCAAAGACTACTTCAGTCCGTGTGTATTTAATTTATTTAATACACAAGTTTCACAGTTTGAGTTGAATAACTGGAATAAATTTAATTTTTTGGATGGAACTTGTTCAAGTTCCTGACAATATCCAGTAACTTCGCACAGCCATTGAAGAGGATTGGACCAGCATTGCACAGGCCACAATTAAAATGCTGTCTAATCGGCATCTTGCTTTGCCACACTTGTGAGGTGGATGGAATATCTTGGGAGAGGAGAAGTGCTCACTAACACAGATTAAGACGATGTTTAAGAGAAATAGGCATTTCGTGTACACAGGAAAAGACTTAGATCGTTAAATTCAGCTAATGAAAAATGGGGGCAAAAACTAGTGTTGTGTTTATAATTTTTTTTAAAAAGTGTTGTGTTTATAGTTTTGTTATATATATATTGTGTGTGTGTGTGTGTGTGTGTGTGTGTGTGTGTGTGTAAAATATAGAAATGAATACATTTTACTAGGGCTGTGATGGTGGTAAAGTGATAAAAATCTGCCACCATCACAGCCCTAGTAAAATTTATATATTTCTTGTTTTATACAGCTTAAAGACCCTGGGGTCAAACTCACCAAAAAGAAAAATTATGCTTTAAAAATGTTTACCAGGTCTCCCTATTAAAATAGTAAAAGAAATTACAGTAACATTACAGTAGACAAGACAGTAAATATAAAGCAAGAAAAGTAAATTGTTTATTTACAGATGTTCTCTCAGCTTTTAACAATATACCAAAAATAAATAATTTTTACTTTTATTTCAGAGTTCATTGAAGAAAAAGAGGAAAATCAAGAATCAAGTGAAGTTGAGGAGAATCAGAATCATGTTAAAACTGGTGGAAAACCTTGGAGTTGCTGTCAAACCAAACAAAAAGATTCAAAGAAAAAAAGAGTTAACAAATCTTTCACCTGCAATCAGTGTGGAAAGAGTTTCACATGTAAATCAAATCGTAAGTGTCACATGACAGTTCATACTGGAGAGAAACCACTCACCTGTGACCAACGTGGGAACAGTTTCACACAATCATCAAACCTTAAGGATCACATGAACATCCACACTGGAGAGAAGCAGCATGCATGTGATCAGTGCGGTAAAATCTTTTTATGGGTTTCACTTCTGAAGAAACACTTGAAAGTTCATGCAAAGAAGCAGCCACATTCATGTCATTTGTGTGGTAAGAGTTTTTTGCATCTACAAAGTTTGAAAGAACATCAGGGCATACATAATGGTGTGAGAGAGTACATGTGCTGTGGGTGTGTAAAGACTTTTAATTCAGCAAGCAGTTTAAAACTGCATGAGAGGATTCACACTGGAGAAAAACCTTACAAGTGTTCACACTGTGACAAGAGATTCAGTCAATCATCAAATCTGAAAAAACATGAGAGGATCCACACTGGAGAAAAACTGTACAAGTGTTTACACTGTAACAAGAGATTCAATCAGACAACAGATCTGAAAAACCATGAGAGGATTCACACTGGAGAGAAACCTTACAAGTGTTCACACTGTGACAAGAGATTCAGTGTGTCATCAGTTCTGAAAATACATGAGGTGATCCACACTGGAGAGAAACATTATGAGTGTTCACACTGTGACAAGAGATTCAGTGTGTCATCACATTTGAAGACACACAACAGGATCCACACTGGAGAGAAACCTTATAAGTGTTCACACTGTGACAAGAGATTCAGTGTGTCATCAAGTCTGAAAAGACATGAGATGATCCACACTGGAGAGAAACCTTACACGTGTTCACACTGTGACAAGAGATTCAGTGATTTATCAAGTCTGAAAAAACATGAGAGGATCCACACTGGAGAGAAACCTTACATGTGTTCACACTGTGATAAGAGATTCAGTGATTTATCAAGTCTGAAAAAACATGAGAGGATTCACACTGTAGAGAAACCTTATATGTGTTCACACTGTGACAAACGGTTCAGTCAGACAAGAGATCTGAAAACACATGAGAGGATTCACACTGGGGAAAAACCTTACATGTGTTCACACTGTGACAAGAGATTCAGTAATTTATCAAGTCTGAAAACACATGAGAGGATCCACAATGGAGAGAAACCTTACAAGTGTTCAAACTGTGACAAGAGATTCAGTCAGACAACAGATCTGAAAACACATGAGAGGATTCACACTGGGGAAAAACCTTACAAGTGTTCACACTGTGATAAGGGATTCAGTCAATCATCAAATCTGAAAACACATGAGAGGATTCACACTGGAGAGAAACCTTACAATTGTTCACACTGTGACAAGAGATTCAGTCAGACAACTGATCTGAAAAACCATGAGAGGATTCACACTGGAGAGAAACCTTATAAGTGTTCACATTGTGACAAGAGATTCAGGTGGTCAACACATTTGAAAACACATGAGAGGATTCACACTGGAGAGAAACCTTACAAGTGTTCACACTGTGATAAGGGATTCAGTGCCTCATCGAGTCTGAAAACACATAAGAGGATCCACACTGGAGAGAAACCTTACAAGTGTTCACACTGTGACAAGAGATTCAGTCAAACAGGAGATCTGAAAACACATGAGAGGATTCACACTGGAGAGAAACCTTACAAGTGTTCACACTGTGACAAGAGATTCAGTCAAACAGGAGATCTGAAAACACATGAGAGGATTCACACTGGAGAGAAACCTTACAAGTGTTCACACTGTGACAAGAGATTCAGTGTGTTATCGAGTCTGAAAACACATAAGAGGATCCACAATGGAGAGAAACTTTATAAGTGTTCACACTGTGACAAGAGATTCAGTGTGTCATCAATTCTGAAAAAACATGAGGTGATTCACACTGGAGAGAAACCTTACAAGTGTTCACACTGTGACAAGAGATTTAGTCACTCAGCCAATCTGAAAACACATGAGAGGATTCACACTGGAGAGAAACCTTACAAGTGTTCACACTGTGACAAGAGATTCAGTGTGTCATCAAGTATGAAAACACATGAGAGGATCCACAATGGAGAGAAACCTTATAAGTGTTCACACTGTGACAAGAGATTCAGTGGTTCATCGAGTCTGAAAAGACATGAGAGGATTCACAATGGCGAGAAAGCACATCACCGCAATGACACATAGAGACTCATTTAGCTGTATATGTAAATATTTTGTATGGTATATGCGTTTCGTCCAGAAGGATCCGGAATTCGGGAGAGTTAAAATGTTATATAATTTTTTTTAAAACCAGGTTCCAGAGTGAATTAACCTGAAAATGACAAAATGATAATTTTTCTCAGCGATGTATATTGCGATTTAAAAAAAAAAAAAAAAAAAAACATCAGGGCCCGGTTCCCCAAAACTTTCTTATCGCTAAGTAGTTCTCAACCTATTCCTTAACCTCTCTCTTAACATTATGGCATGATTCCCAACATGTTTGTACACGAAGTATATCTTCTGTAAGTCACACATTCGCAAGGTTGGTCTGGACCATTCTTAAGCTCTCTCTTAGCGTTGTTTGAGCTCAGGACGCTAGTCGCTGTCACTGTGCAGCAGTCTTTAGAAATCAGTGCAGCGCAGTACAAGTCAGACTATGGTATGTTGACAATGTTGTGGCTCAACAAAGATTTTATCTTATGGACATTTTAAGACTAATAATAAAATATGTTTTTATGAAGTTGGCTTTTATGTGGTATCACAACTAATATGGTGGTAATTAGCCTAGACTATTTCATAAAGTCATTAAAGCATTTAAATTGGCGATCACTTTTGATAATTTAAAATCTGGCAAACAATTTGGCTCTTAATGGCTAAGATCTATATATGGGCAAGCATGGTTGTGTCCAGTAGGCGACCAACTATGGCAGCGATCCAACATGTCCTTGATCCAAGATTACTTGGCTAGGTCAATTAATGAAGCAGTTAGGATATTTTAAGGGCTTCTGCTCATCTTGGACACCATCTTGAAAATCACACCTTTCTAGTGGTCAAACTTTGGTAAACTTTTTGTATGTTATTAAGTACATCTAATATCTGTTAGCTTGAAACAGTCCTGACCATCAGTTATTAATCAAATGTATCATATTCTTGTTATAGGAATCATGTCCAAAATTAGACCCTGCAAGAGCGGGAAAATTCGGACCACGTGCTTGATAAGATTACATGATTTATGATACCCCGAGCAAAGACAATATCTAATTGGTCAAGACAACATTTGAGGTGTGGCCAAAAGGCCAGTTTAAATGCTCAGAAATGCTCACCATCAAATCCTGCGTTTAGCTTTTAGCTTGCATTTAGCTTTTGCTATCAGTCATGCCGGCTTTTAGCTTGTAGTTTTGAGGATTAAATTTGAGGGTTAATTAAGTGATTGATGGCTGTTCATGTCTATGCAATTTCACGTGTTGCTGCAAACTTGGGATTGCACATTTTCGTTCTCTTAAACTCATTCTTCCCTAACTTTCTATCTTCCTGCAACTTTTATGAATGTGTGAGTGCATGTGCTTGTGTGTTAGAATAGTTTATATGTCTTATATTATCTAATAAAGCCTTATTCATATTGAAAAGAGAAGTATCTTGTGTTTTGTGCTTACAAGTTAATGTCTTAAACTGCCAATCTTGTTACTGTGCTAATTGATAGTGTTTTCAATATAGTTTGGTTATTAATATCCAGTGCAGATTTGATGTTAAACGGCTCGTTCAGTGAAACTCAGGTTTCAGTGATCAGCCGTGAAACAGTGATTCTGTTCAAATTCCCTTTAAAATCTTAAATGATTCCCTTTGAGCTAAATTGACCTGTTTCCCTTACACCGAGTTCAATTCAACTGGAGGGGGCTGGGGTTTTTGGGGTAATTCTGTGTAGCTTGTAGACAATTGCTTCTTCATAACGTTGAAAAGTTTTGATCCACTTCAAATGTTGACTACTGTATAGCACAATATAGTTGATCATATCTTAATTTTAGAGGAAGTTGCCTTAACAAAATAATAATAATAACAATGCAAACTTGCATTAATTTTCTTTTGTTTCGTTTAAACAGTACTTTTTAGAGTGTGAAATATCTATTCTCACAGAATGTGGCCTATTCATAACCAATATATTGAACCATCTCTATGTTTTCCTAAATCCCAATTCTATGTCCAGACATCAGTAAAGTATCCGTTTATGAACATGTTTTATAGGTTTTTTAGATTTAGGAAATACACATGCGTTACAGTTTTTGGAGACATTTATTATTATTATTATTATTATTATAGTTATTATTATTATTATTTGTATTTACAATGCAAAAACCAGAAGCAATAATATCTGGCCATTCTCAAAACAAAAATCAGTTTTATTTAAATTTTCGTTTTTGTGTTTCAGAGGAAAAATCATTAAGGTATCTCCATTCCAGACCATTCTGAAAGAAGAATTTATGCAAATGCATATAAAATGCTTTAGAAACTTTAACAGAGATCTCAAGGTGATTTAATTGGTCTTCCCCACACATAAGATTTTTCTAGTTACTAGTTGTTCATTTGTCATTATTCAACTAATCGCAGGTTTATATAAAATTTACATCTACTGTACAATCCATAATGACTCTTAATATGTTCTGCGCTCAAGCACATGCATTAAGTTTGCCAAAAAGCACAGGCAGAAGTAGCTTAATATTTGTGAAAAAGGAGACATTTTAATTATTTATTAATAAACAAATGTTTTCTTGACCGCTGCAAGATGAAATTCCCAGATTACATAATGCTTTTGTTTTTAATTGATTCGTTTAAAAGACATTTCAAGCTTCCTGTAGATCTTTTTCATGTATGTGAGACACACCAATTTTCATTTATTTAATTATCAGGAAAAAATTCAAGTGATCGAGAGGGCGCCTCCGTCATTCATGCGCATTAATAATTTTCAGGTAACACTTTCGAATACTGTTTCTTTCTAATAAGGAATTATTGAAGAACTAACAGGTCATTTTTCATTAACACTTAACTCACTACTGTTAACTACTAAGGAAGATATGTTAATTAATCAGTATGTAATACAGTTTTATGAATTTGTTGAGATTTTTGAATTGTCTAAATCATAAATGCAGCTGGGTTGAAGCCTGCAGTGATGTTTTTCCTTTGTTATGGCAGCCGTCCCCTCTGCATATACATTTTTTCGAGAATGTTGCACTCCTGTTGCTCTTCTGCATGAAACTTCATGCTAATAAATAAGAAATATTGCTGACTTTTGCGTTTCCAGCGCTCTCTTTGCATTCGTCCGTTATTTGACGTTGAAAAAGGAAAAGTTTTTTTTTAGACATGGAAAATCGATTTTACAATCGATTCAATGAACACTTATGTCTTAATAATCGAAAATGATTTTTTCACAAATGTGACAGCCCTAGTGTTGGATCTTATTGATTACTCTGATTTAATTGTAGATGAGAGCTTTATTTTGTTTTTAGACATTTATAAAGCATTTGATTCTGTTGAACATAAATTTATTTTTATAACGTTAGAAAAGTTAGGTTTTGGTCCTTTTTTATCAAAGCTGTTGAAACACTTTATGCAAATGCAAACTGTTCTATCAAATTAAAGACTGGCTCATCTACTAGATTTAATTTGCTACGTGGAATTTGACAAAGCTGCCCGATATCACCATATTTATTTTTATTAGCTGGTCAACTACTTTCTGTTTATCTTAGGGCAAGCGCTATACAGGGCATTAATATTGCAGATAGAGAGATTATACCGAGTCAACTCGCAGATGATACTACATTTTTTTTTTACGCAAATCTGCTCAGGTTTCATTAGCTATTAATATTATTAGTTTATTCTCTCGGGCATCAGGTTTACATTTAAATATCCACAAATGTGAATTATTTTCAATCAACAATTGTTGTTTAACAAACATAGACAGCATCCCAGTGAAAGACAAAGTTACTTACCTAGGTATAGTCGTTTCTAAGGATATGAAGAATAGATGTGTTGATAACTTCTCTCCAATTATGGAAAAGACCAAAAAGAAACTAAATCTATGGTTACACAGAGATCTGTCTCTCAAGGGTAGAACTTTACTTTCTAAAGCAGGTCTCTCACGTCTAGCCTATTCTGCCAGTTGATCAATGTTTATTTAATTTCTTATGGAAAAATAAGAAACACTATATTAGAAAATCTGTAGTTATGAATTCTTATGAAAAAGGTGGACTTAATTTTATCAGCTTTTCTACCCTTAATTATACATTTAAAATAAATTGGATAAAACCACACTTAAATCCCACCTCTTTATGGAACTTTATATCAATTTTTTTTTTTCTAAATTAGTCTAAATTTTCTGCTCTTATGTAATTATAATCCTGACAAAATTCCTTCCAAATTATTTCACTTTTACAAACAATGTCTTTTATCATAGTCTTTAATTTACAAGCATAATTTTTCCCCAGACAATTATATAATTTGGTACAACAGAGAATAACTGTACAATAATAAATCTATTTATTTTGATAATTGGGTTAAAAAGTCAGTTTTGAGTCAGTTATTCAATGACCAAGGAATTCCATTAAAATATGAGGAGTTCTTGTCACATTATTTTATAATTACAGCAAGAGAATATGCTATTGTTTTTGGAGGTATCCCTTCTGGGATTATTATGTTTATGAAGGGTTTTAACAACAAGGAATCTCGGATTGGGCCATATCTCAATGTATTTGATACATAAGTTGGTAAATTATCCCTAACCACCAAATCAAATAATAGGAACATTCGTGCTCGTAACGACTGGTGAAAGGAGTGGCAGGAAGCAAGTGCAAGATAATGAATATTTAATAATATGAATGACACAGTACATGAAGATGGAAACACAGATGATACTTGGTCGGGGATACATAGTCCAGAAAGATGCAGGTGAGTGGAGGATCCAAAGTGCAGTGATGAGTTGGCAGCAGAAGAGGGTGACACAGGAACTGCTTGGAAGCGAGTCGAGAGGTAAGTGTTGATCCGATGGTGATATGCTATGAGTGGACGGGGTTCCGGGGAGACACGGACATCCAAAACACAGAAACGCACAAGAGAGCAAAACATCAGACGAGTAACAGGAAACAACACTCAGACAAACACAAGACGCTAGACAGGGCAATATATAGGGAGGAGTAATGAGTGACAGCTGTTGCTGATGACAGTTAGCAGAGACGCCCACAAGAAACAATCAGTGCTGACGCGTAACACACAGACTTAACCCACATAGTGAAAAACCCTGAGATCACGGTTTACCAACCCCCCAACCCCCCCCTCTCTAGGAACGCCTCCTGGGTTTCCCATAGGGGCCTACCTACTGATTGTAATCATCGATAAGGAAGTGATCCAGTATTTCCGTTGTAGGTACCCAGCTCCTCTCCTCCGGACCGTAACCTTCCCAGTCCACCAAGTACTGGAATCCTAGTCCCCTCCATCTCAAATCCAGAATCCGATTTACCGAATAAATTGGCTCCCCATCTACGAGACGCGGCGGTGGGGGTGGAATCCGGTAGGTGGATTAATGCGTGAATAAAACACGGGCTTAATTTTGGACACATGGAAGGCGGGATGAATCGAGTTGTGAGCGTACTCCACCATAGAGAGTTTTTGGCTCCAGGAAGAAGGATTCTTGGAGACTAAACATCACAACGTTCTCTCTAAATCCTGGTTGGCTCCCTAAGATTGCCGTTACTCTGAGGGTGATAACCAGAAGACAGACTAACTGTCGCTCCTAACAATTTGCAAAATTCTTCCCAAAATTTGGATATAAATTGGGATCCCCTGTCAAAAACCACGTCTACCCAGAGGCCATGTAACCGAAAGACATGATCAATGACAGTGACCGCTGTCTCCTTGGCTGTAATTTGGGCAAGGGTATGAAATGTGCCGCCTACGAGAACTGGTCCACTACGGTCAAAACGACCGTCATGACATTAGAGGGCAGGAGGACGGTAACAAAATCTAGAGTGATATGTGACCAGGGTCTCGAAGGGACAGACAGCGGTTGAAGAAGCCCATCTGGAGGTCGGTTAGATGACTTACCACTGTCGTAAACTGAGCATGCCAGAACAAAATCGTGAACGTTGCAAGCCATAAGTGCCCACCAGAATCATTGCTTAACTAAACCCTTGGTTCAGCTTATTTACATTACATTACATTTACATTACATTTAATCATTTAGCAGACGCTTTTATACAAAGCGACTTACAAATGAGAACAATAGAAGCAGTCAGGTCAACAAGAGAACAACAACAGTATACAAGTGCCATGACAAGTCTCAGTCTAGTATAGAACGCATAGCCTTTTTTTTTTTTTTTTGTCCACTGTTTATTTCTAAAGAAACATCACAATGTATAAAAGGCTCCTTTTATCTTATATCGTTACCTTTTATCTCATGTTATGGCTCCGTAGCAGACGTTTTTGTAAAAAAATGTAAGAAGACTTCACTGGTCTCCGTTAAAATCTACGGCGTAACTCTGTCCATTTCTTTTACTGTCTATGTTTTTTTGGGGCCAGTGGAAAAGGAGCCTTATGTCGTATAAAATCGGGTCGACCTGCTTTAAAAAAGAAAAAAAGTATTTTATCCTCTTCCCTGTGTCTATGCAGACGGTGTGTGTGCTCCTTTAGGACATAATAATCTCTGAAAAAAACATTTAACTAGAGACTATAGTCAAGCCCATTTAAAGCGGGTGACTTCAAGGTTAAATTGTGAACTGTGCAATTTTTCAGAGACTTGTAGTGATACACAGTATTGTGCACATTTGAAAATACACCTACCCAGTAAGGAAACTGTTAAATGTCCCTTTAAAGCCTGTAATTTTCAGTCGAAAGTACAGTACTTTTCGTGCACATAAGAGTTAATTTCCGTCATTTGAGGGTTGACAAAAATCTGAGTTCTGATATCAATTGAATTCACGTATTGTGTTTTTGCAGGCATCAAACCAAAGGAATAGAGCTGCAGCTTTGCAGGGACTGCCATGGTAGATGAAGGAAAATCCTTCTACATTGATGAAGAGATGTGAGGTAAGCAGCAAAATGTTGTTTAATGATACAAAACCTAGTTCACAATGGGCATTGGTTACACATCATTTCAGGCATCCTCTGTGTGGATACACTAAATAGCAAAACATGTCTAAAGCACAGGCACCTTTTTGTTTTTTGTTTGTTTTAGCATGAAGCCAACAGATCCTGGGGAGGACTTCATCAAAGGAATGGTGATTGGAATCCTTTTGGTCATTGAAGATGTGAAAGAGCCCCTTCCAGTTTCCTACAATGATGTTGTCATTGTCATTGAGGAAAAGATTGTCATGCGTCATCTTGGTGATGTACCCAATGCATTTGTGAACCTGATGGGCCTGCTGTACATGCTGAACCATGATCCAAAAGAGACTAAATATACTTTTGAGGTGATTCAGCGCCTGTTCATGGGAATCAGGTCTGAGATGGGCACTCCCTGGGTCCACTCTATAAAGAATAAACTGATCAGTTAGAGGGATGGCTCAGGAGGATGTTTCTGCATTGATGTTCTGCATGTTGTTCTGTATTTGGCCATGAGGAAATATTCTAATTTTCTTGCCATTTGTCCACTATGTAGTAAGAGGAAATAAATGTAAAGCCCTTCTGTGGGTCACAACAGTTTATGGTTTTATGTTCTATCAGATCTCTATTGCTCTCTGTGGAGGAAATGTCTCTTGCAGACATTAATTTGTATTTAATGTTGTAGAGCAAACATGAACAGAGTGGAGATTTCTGTAATGTTTGAATGTGTTCATTTTCTGGTTGACATTTGACCAAGTTTCTCAGAGATATTTTATTTGTTTTGTTTTTACAAATCTTTCTGCAATTTACTGCAGCAACTCTGAACATCCACAACAATGGACTCCGTTGAATTCGGAGAGTTATTTTTTTCCCCAAAGGAAGACTGCACTTATTTTTATGTATTATATTATTATTTGTGGAATAGTATAATTCAGTTAGTAAGCAGCCCCAAGCAAAAGTCTGTAATAGAGTGTAAAGGCACATTTTTGAACATGTCCCAAGGAAGGTCTTTTTTTGATGTCTCAATTTTAAAGCAAGGCTGGTTGAAGTTGGACTTGTTGGGGTTTTAATAAAGTTCCTTATTGAATTGGATTTAATCTCTTCCATCTCTTACTTTTTATATAATTTCATCTCTTACTTTTCAGCTTTTTTTCAAGTGTTAATATTTAAGTTTTACTGGCCAATTCTCATGTAGATTTTTTGTAGATATTTGCTTAAATTTTTGAAATCTAGCAATTTCTGTAAACTCAAGAACTTGGCAATAGAGCATGAAAAAAAGACAAATAGCTGATTCACATTCATCAGTCAGGTAGAACTATACACAATAAGGTTTAAAAAGACTTTTGTATAAGTTGAAGTATCAACTCAAGCTTTTTACTCAAGTAAAAGTGTAAAAGTACTGGTTTCAAAACTAAAAGTATAAAAAAGTAAAAGTAATGTAAAAAAAAAAATGCCATTAAGAACAAAAGCTTAGGCCGTGCCACAGAGCCTATTGTGCACTACCCCACCTCCTCAAAAAAAACATTTTTCTATCAAATTTCTTCTGTAAATATAACAAAAAAAATTTAATAAGTAATATGCTGTAATGATACAAACTTCCTAATCATCCGGAAGAAGGAGGCGGGAACCGGCGCACAATCAAAACATAATTAAATAAAATAAACAAAACAGCGCGTCAGCCCCTCACGGCGACTGACGCGCACAAATAAAAAGCAAACACATAAAATAATGTCCCAGGCCTGGTCCTCTCTCGTCCTTCACTATAGTCGCTCCAGTTTTATATCCTTCCATCTCCTACGTGGGATTCGATACTGGCGGTGGGGCGCAGGTGCAGCTCATCTCCAATCACTACACCTGGCCTCACTCCTCGTTCCCACGCCTCTCGGCCCCGCCCCACTCGCCACATACCCCCATCGCCCCTCGCAGGCCGGGGGGTACCCTCGAGACTGCGCTCTACCCCCCCCCCCCTTCCCTCCGGGGGGGACCGCTCACTGGGACCTGCGGGAACCTGGGGGTAGGAGAGACGAGGCGAGAGAAAAGGAGATGGAAGGAGGAGCGACAAGGAAGAGAGAGGGGAGAGAAAAAAAAAAAAAAAAAAATCCGGTTCCCAGACGCACTGCTGCTTGGCCCTCCACCAGCTGGGTGATCTCCTCCGCGGTGCCCGGCGGTGGCACTGGACAGCCCTCGGCGGACGGCACGACACTCCTCCGCCGCCCGGTGGACGGCGACGGCTCCTCCGATTTTGGGCAGCGGCAGGATTCCCCCGTTCCCTGCCCCTCCGGATTCCATCACGGAGGCGGCAGGCTCCGGCCCCCTAGCGAACGGCGCCGACTCCTCCGCTCCTTCACGGACGGCAGCCACCCCTCCATATCGTGGGCGGCCATCAGCGAGCTCGCCTGTCCCCGGCAACTCGCTCCAGCCCACCGCCTCGAGCGTCCATGGCGGCACATGCTTCGCCTGCTCGAGGGCACCGCGGATTCACCACAGCGGCGAGGGATCTTCAGCAGCGCGTCCCTCCTTCTCCCGGGCTTCGGCACCACTGTAATGATACGAACTTCCTTATCATCCGGAAGAAGGAGGCGGGAACCGGCACACAATCAAAACACTTTAATAATTCAAAAATAAACAAAACAGCACGTCAGCCCCTCACGGCGACTGACGCGCACAAATAAAAAGCAAACACATAAAATAATGTCCCAGGCCTGGTCCTCTCTCGTCCTTCACTATAGTCGCTCCAGTTTTATATCCTTCCATCTCCTACGTGGGACTCGATACTGGCACTGGGGCGCAGGTGCAGCTCATCTCCAATCACTACACCTGGCCTCACTCCTCGTTCCCACGCCTCTCGGCCCCGCCCCACTCGCCACATATGCATTGCTATGAACTTCATTTGGACAACTTTAAGGATGATTTTATCAATATTTTAATTGTTTAGCACCCTCAGATTCCAGATTTTAAAATAGTAGCATCAATATTGTCCAAACATAAGATTGAAATCTTATTTATTTAGCTTGTAGATTAATCTCAATTTTAAAAAAAGAGACCCTTCCCAGATAGCATCAACTCACATGCGGGCCTCTGTAGGCAAATATGTGGTGTTCATGTTGAGTACCCTTATGAAAAATAACCATGGTTTTATCATAGTAAAACTGTAGTAAACCATGTTTTTTTGGCGTGTTGACTACCATTTGTATAACCACAGATTTACTACAAATAACATGGTTAAACTATGGTTAATTTAGCAAAACCATGGTTCATTTGTGGTTACCATGGTTTAACTATAGTAACCATGGTTTTTTGGTTTTATTTGTAGTAAAACCATGGTTAATTTTCATAAGGGTACTGTTGATGCATAACTCACTTAAGGCTTAGTTTTGTCTAGATCATTTATATTTATGGTTTATAAGTGGTCATATAATGCTTTTTAAACATTATTTTGTGCATTTGGACTAACAAGACTATGTTTACATGCTTTAATGTAAATAAAATACTGTACATTATTGTAGGTCCTCTATAATTTTCTACAAAGTCCCTCCCTCCAACAAGCACAGTCTTTTCTGATTGGCCAACTGAGCCAGTGCATTGTGATTGGCCGAAACCGCAAGTACTCGTCCGAAATGTAATGCCCCTTCCCATAATCGCAAGCTTCCTCTTTCAAAATAAATGTAAAGACAGTTAATAATGTCTTTAGTTTTACGATCAGTTCAAGCCCGGAAGAGGAACAGAGTGGCGTGACATACACAGTGATGAAGCTTATATGTGTTTGCAGTACACAAGCCATGGACGGATAAGACAGCTGACTCCACTGTTTGACTCTCTCTCACACACACAACGTGACACATTTGAACAGACAATAGCAAATACTTGAAAAAACATACTTACAGTAGCTGAATCAGAAGCACCAGATTGTTGTAGCTATGGGTGTCGCGATATACCAGTATGGGCGATAACAGTGGTATTCAAACAATTATCGATATGTGATAATTTAGTGTGTGACGATATACCGGTATTCGCGATAATCACAATATTGAATGCAGTTTCATAACAAGGTTCAGGAGGAGCACAGGTGGAGCCACTTAAGATAATCAATCTTATGGTATAAATACAGCTGAATTAGCCTACCAGTCTCCATTGACGGTTCATCAGCATCCCGGTTCGCTCTGTCTGCCATCTTATCACAGACCCAATTTTCCTTCCACTGATGAGATCCATACCGGAGAGTTTTCAGATCTGCTACTTTTGCTGATACCCATGATCATTAAACACGGCCGCTGAGCACCATCAAACGTCACCGCGACAGCTTCTCTTCTCGCCAAGCCACACGTCTTGGCCAATAGACCGTGCAAAGCCCGAGCTCGCCTCGCTTGACACCACGATTGATCCGATCAAGACCGGGCTCCCCTCGAGCGCTGGAATCACACCTCAGTTCTTACCCACCGTGGCTCAGCCTGTCACCGCGGCTTTTCCGGCCGAGGCGCAGTTTGAGGCTGCCTCCTCTAGCGGCGCAGACCGCGCGTCGTAATCAATACATTTTCAGGTGAAGACGCTAAATACAGGTTCGCGGCTAGAAAGTAGTGCGGGAGCCGCGTGGAGTTCCGATCACATACGTATACGGTAATTTCAGATCTAATTTGAGCCTCAGATGCGTTCAAATATTTGAACTTCTGCGACTAGACCGTATGCGAACACCCAACTGGATGTGATGTATTCTAATCAAATTTATCGGTGCGAGGTCAGAATTACCAATATTTTGTTAACGTTAACATTATTCTTCAAACACAATTTATGTAAAATGGTGGTTTATAATAATTATGGGAGAAATAAATATTAAAGCATTATTTACTTGATTAGCCCCATAAAACCTACTGTTTTATTTAGGGGGTCATCTGATTTGTGACGATGTATTCATACATTATATTCATTAAAATTATTAATTTTACCATGGTGAACATGCCAAGGTAACAGTTGCTGCACGACCAGTTTAAAGTTCTGCACGACTGCCTAGAGGGAGAAATGTGACAATCGTGTCCAAATGTCGTGTGCCATGGAAGGTGGCTTAAAGTTTGTTAAATGAGGTTATGACGTAGTTCTGTTGGATGACGATGCCATTTTTTATGTCCAAAGATATTATCTGCCTTACCGTGCAGGTTTAAACCTCACACAGACATAAGTTTCATGCAATTATTCTGGCAGGACCAATTTATTTAGGGACATATTTCACCATTTACTGGCCTGATCGCTTATAATTTATCTAATACACCACTACCCTCGTTTTGCTGCTGGGCTGCAAGCGTGAG
Organism: Carassius gibelio; assembly: GCF_023724105.1. Lineage (NCBI taxonomy): Eukaryota > Metazoa > Chordata > Actinopteri > Cypriniformes > Cyprinidae > Carassius > Carassius gibelio. Next base: position 40,871,141 of record NC_068398.1, read on the forward strand.
TAAAAAATTCTGTTGTATTTCTAGGACTATAATATGAAAAGCATTCAAGTAAATATCTTTAGAAACTGCTTGGAAGTGAATAGCACATAACTGCAATTAATGTTATTGCCATAATCATGTCTATTGGTATGTTTTACAAGACTAAATGATATTCATTGTTTTCAGAAGCCTCTGTTTCCACATTCTATACTACAATGTGAAACCAGTGTTCCAAATGTATCCGTTTTGAGGCTGTTTAAAAAGGCCGGAAGGCCAAAACAAGACGATGATGCTTTTCCAACAGGAACGTACTAATGTGGACAAAGGCTTAAGGAATCGTCAAATTAGGGAACCAATCGCTAAGCTGGCAACACAGTAGGCTACGCATTAATTTTTAGGTTGCCCCATCAAATGTTACTAACCTGTATACTCTTCCCACAGCCAAGGAGGGGGAAGATGGGCCTAGTGGTTAGAGTTTGACCCCTAACCCTAGGGTTGTGGGTTCGAATCTTGGGCTGGAAATACCATGACTGTGGTGTCCTTGAGCAAGGCACCGAACCCCCAACTGCTCCCTGGGCACTGCAGCATAAATGGTTGCCCACTGCTCCGGGGGCGTGTTCATGGTGCCTGTGTGTTTACTGCTGTGTGTGTGCACTTTGGATGGGTTAAATGCAGAGCACGAGTTATGAGTGTGGGTCACCATACTTGGCTAAATGTCATGTCACTTTCACTTTTTTTTCACTTTCAACAACTACAGCAGTCGAAGCAAGCTCCGCAGACGGCCAAAGCAGCTATCTCTCCTCTTCTTCTCATGCCCCCCTTTACTTATCTGTTTTTTTTCCGTATCTCCTCACTGCCTCAGCAGTGTCTGCTCCCGCAGGAGCCTTTTCTCTATCTCCTCACTGCCGCAGCAGTGTCTGCTCCCGCAGGAGCCTATTTCTGTATCTCCTCACTGCCGCAGCAGTGTCTGCTCCCGCAGGAGCCTTTTTCCCATATCTCCTCACTGCCGCAGCAGTGTCTGCTCCCGCAGGAGCCTTTTCTGTATCTCCACACTGCCGCAGCAGTGTCTGCTCCCGCAGGAGCCTTTGTTCTGTATCTCCTCAAAAAAAAAAAAAAATTTCATCATTCAATGGGTCGCAGTTCCCTTCTGGCAAAAGTCGACATCACCTGCGTTTCAAAGTTATGCCTATTCATCCTAGGTGGTGGTGATAGTATTACGTATCGATTATAGTCAAGACGATATTAGACTCATTCTCCTATTATTGTATTTTATTATCATTATTAGGCGGCCTACTATAATTCAGCTACCAAACTGCTCCGTTATTCCATTTCACGCTTGCCCGTGCTTGCAAGGATGATCCGAGCCTGTAGGCGGTGAAGAAGTCTCAATCCACAAACAGACATACATCGTCTGCAGATACAAGGTATTTCATTGCACTTTATTAAGTAATCTGTATGCGCCATATTTTAAACAAGCCTCACTAAGTTTAATGCCACAGTTAAGTTAGAATGTATCTCATTCTTTTGTTTCTGTGGTGTTGTGTCTGTCTCATCATGAGACGCGTGGTCCGGAGCGTCAGTTTCAACTAAACCTTACTCCAAATATATTTACCTGTTTTGAATACTATATTTAACATGTTCGTTTACATCCATACTAGGGTTTGATCGTTGAACTTTAAATGTGTAAGGGAAACAGGTCCATTTAGCTCAAAGGGAATCATTTAAGATTTTAAAGGGAATTTGAACAGAATCACTGTTTCACGGCTGGTCACGCAGACGCCCTGCGTTTCAGTGAACTAGCCATTTAACATCAAATCTGCGCTGGATACTAATATCCAAACTATAGTGAAAACACTATTAATTAGCACAGTAACAAGATCGGCAGTTTAAGACATTAACTTGTAAGCACAAAACACAAGATACTTCTCTTTTCAATATGAATAAGGCTTAATCAGATAAATCTAAGACATATAAACTAATCTAACACATAAACGCACTCACACACACATTCACACAAGTTGCAGGAAGATCGAAAGTTAGGGAAAGATGAGTTTTAAGAGAATGGAAATATGGAATCCCAAGTTCACAGCAATACGTTAAATTGCATAAACATGAACAACCATCAATCACGTAATTAGTGCTCGCATTGAGTTCCTCAATGAGGTTAAAATTATATTAGATACACCAGTAAAGGTCACAGTCTGGAGGTAAAGTTACTTGCATCTCCTGTGAAGAAGGAGCCTCGGTGAAAGGGCTATCCCGAGGTCGTTGATTGGCTGGAAGTTCAGTCTCTGAAGTGACGTCTTGGGAAGCCTGTGGTTGTTGGGCGTTGGCTGAAAGTGCAGAGTCGTGTGGGCTGGTTGAAGTTGAACGGACGTTACAAAACTTAACTCAGAACACGAAACTCTCAAACGGAAGAGAAAAGAAATAAAGTTTGAGAGGTTGTGTTCCTTCTCATCGTGGCATAGTAGCAGCAGGCAGGCACGCTAGAACCGCGCTCAAAGAACAATGATGACTAACTGCATGGCTAGATGCTACAAGCTAAAAGCTAATAGCAGGCATGACTAATAGCATGACTGATAGCACGAGCAAGGCTGGAACTAAAAGCCGACATGGCTAATAGCAGCAGCTAGGGACTAAAAGCAAAGATTTTACGATGTCCTAGGTATTTAACCCTCTGGGGTTCTTCATTTATGAGTCACACTCAGGACCTTCGGGTCAAAAATGACCCAGAGGCCGGGATTCAGGTATACTTTTTTTCAGTAAAATCAATCAAATGTATTTTTGTTCAATAATATTTTTTCTTTCTTTTTTTGTGTTTTGAGAGAATTTTATGATAATAATAATGAATAATGAATTTTTATGCAATAATTATGATCCATTTTTTCCCATTGAATATAATAGAAAATTTATATATATATGTATTTTTATTTTTATTTTTATTAATGCTGTATTTTATTTTAAAGTACAGCCAAGGCCTATAGAAAACAATTTTTGAAATTAGATTGGTGCCATCTGGTGGACAAATTAAGCATTTTTATCATGCAATAGCACATTTTTACCACTAGAGAGAATGTACAGCTCTCTGTAGAAAGGCTTGTGAATTCTAGTGATTTTTGCACATATTTGCCTATTTATTTCAGGTTGTGGATTTTAATATATAATCACAGATTCTCAAAGACTATTTTTGTCAAGTTTTTTTTTTTTTTTTTGTTTGTTTGGTTGATTTAAATGGTAATTTCAAGTGCCAGTTTTACTTTATAATACAGTCAAACCTGAACATTGCACTAGAAAGAGAACAAATGGAAAGCATTTTGTTACCCATTGTTTTAATTCTAACTTAATAAAAAAAATTACATTATTTAAATCATAACATATTTTTATTTACCTTTTATTATAAACATTTCCATTAAAATTATTTTTTGCAATTCAATGAACAGTAACTCTTCAAAATTGCCAACAGCAATTATGAACAAAAAACAAAAATAACAGCAAACGTATAATCATTTTCAAACAGTACATGTAAATGGAAAATAGAAAAATAAAAAAAGTGTCACGCTGAGCCTGGGTCGCTCGAATAGGCCTGGAGGTTACTAGGGAAGAATTCCATCCTTTGACCTTACTCTGTTTGTGCGTGTGTGCGTGCGTGCGTGCACACGTGCTTGTGTGTGTGTGTTTGTGTGTGTGTGTGTGTGTTCAAGAGAGAGACATGGTGTGTGACTTTTGCATTTTGGATCCAATGTCTCCCCTTTATTTGATTCATTGATTTTATTTCACATATTCTCACATATCTCTGTTACAGTTTCACCAGTCTCATATTTCCCTATGTGTGTGTGTGTGTGTGTGTGTGTGTGTGAGTGAGTGTGTCTATTTTGCAACCTTGATGGCTTACAGCCTCATGCTTTTATTGCTGTGCACTTTATTTCTTACATTGATGAATAATTTCTTTTATTTAACACATTTCCCAAAATTAGCTTTTGCAATGATACTTTCATTTGTGTGTGTTTTTGTGTGTATAAGTGTGTGTGTGTGTGTGTGTGTGTGAATTTTTTTGTCTGTTTTGCACTCTTGATGTTTTAGAGATTCACCCCTTCACTGTTGTATGCTTTTTTTCTGCATCGTGGCTGATTTGTAGATTGTACACACAAAAAAACTCAGTATTTTCATATTTTTGCAAATTTCCCATTCATTTCCTATGTCGGGTCATTTTTGACCCGAAGACCCTGAGTGTGACTATTTTTTTTACGACCACTTAGACTTTTAAAATCCTGTCCCCAATTTTTTGGGGTGTTCATATACCAAGTACCAAAAAAGTCACCAAGTTTCGGACCATTCCGATGAAGCTACGATTTGTAACATTTTTTTTAAAAAAAATTTCGGGTCATAAATGACCGAAGAACCCCAGAGGGTTAAACTGGCTTGTTGGGGGGGGGGGGGGGGTCAATGGGACTTGTGCAGTACTCTCATGGGTTTTCATGTGATTTCCAGCGTTGCATTTCAATTATGAATTAAAGCTGCAAGCAGCGATGAACGGGCCCTCGCACCCGGGCTCATCGGCAGCGAGTGGCTTTAGTTAATAGGTGAACGGTGAGAAATATGCGTTTAAACTCATAAATATAAGTAGAATATATCAATGTTTATTCCATATATGTGCCAATCTTCCTGTTGCTAGCAGGTGGCGCTATCATTATAGTGGAATATTGGCCTTCAGATGTGTTCAGGGCAGGACTTTTATCAAACATGTGAGGTTTGGGGAGGATTGGACATTTTATGCCTGAGTTACAACAACATCCTAATTCATGGCGAAACATCGAAATTTGTCAGGCCGCCATGGACACGCCCTTTAACGAAACCTCAAAATCTTCGCAATTTAAGATTGCAAAAGACTTTAGATTACACTGACCAAGTTTGGTGTTGATCTGAATAAATCTCTAGGAGGAGTTTGTTAAAGTCCAACCCCTGAAAATGGCCAAAACAACACTGATTTTGCAGATAAAATTCTAAATAATCCTGTTGGGATTCGGATTTCGTACCAAGAGACTTTTTCGTAGATATTGGTGTGTTACATGTGTGTACCGATTTTTGTACATGTACGTGAAACATAGCTCGAGGCGCACTCTGTTTAAAGTGTATACGCACTCCGTTGAAAGTGTATAGGTGGCGCTATCGAGCCATTTTGCCACACTCGATGGAATATTGGCCTTCATATCTGTTTAGGCCAGGACCCTTATCACACAAGTGAAGTTTGGGCAAGATCGGACATTTTATGCCTGAGTTATAACATCTTTTATTCCCATGGCGAGACATCGAACTTCATCACGGCGCCATGGACACACCTTTTAACAAAAACTCAAGATCTTCACAACTAAACATCACACAGGTCTTTAGATTAGACTGACCACAAAAAAGACATTGATGTCATAAAATTTCTAGGAGTAGTTTGTCGCAGTGTAAAATATGTAACTTCCTGTTGCCAATAGGTGGCGCTATGACTATAACTGAATATTGGCATGTAGATCTGTTCAGGTCAAGAGTCTTATCCAACATGTGAAGTTTGGGGCAGATTGGACATTGTATGTCTGAGTTACAGTAACTTCCTTTTTCATGGCGAAACATTGAAATTTGTCAGGCCGCCATGGACCCACCCTTTAAAGAAACCTCAAGTCCTTCGCAATTTATTATCGCAAAGGGCTTTAGATTACACTAACCAAGTTTGGTGTTGATCTGAATAAATCTCTAGGAGGAGTTCGTTAAAGTACAACCCCTGAAAATGGCAAAAACAACACCAATTTTGAAGGGAAAATTCAAAATAACCGACTTCTTGTTGGGATCCGGATTTCGTACCAAGAGACTTTTTGTAGGTATTGGAGCGTTACAGGTGTGTACCAATTTTTGTACATGTACGTGAAACATAGCTCGAGGCGCACTCCGTTGAAAGTGTATAGGTGGCGCTATAGAGCCATTCTGCCACACCCGGTGGAATATTGGCCTGCAGATCTGTTCAGGCCAGGACTCTTATCACACATGTGAAGTTTGGGGAAGATCGGACATTTTATGCCTGAGTTATAACATATTTTATTCCCATGGCGAGACATCGAACTTCGTTGCGGCGCCATGAACAAGCCTTTTAACGAAAACTCAAGATCTTCATAACTGAACATCGCACAGGCCTTTAGATTAGACTGACCACAAAAAAGACATTGATGTCATAAAATTTCTAGGAGAAGTTCGTCGCAGCGTAAAATATGTCACTTCCTGTTGCCAATAGGTGGCGCTATGACTATAACTGAATATGGGCATGTCATTCTGTTCAGGTTCGGAGTCTCATCAAACATGTGAAGTTTGGGGCAGATTGGACATTGTATGTGTGAGTTATAGCAACTTCATTTTTCAGGGCGAATCATCGAAATTCGCCAGGCCGCCACAGACACGCCCTTCAACGAAAACTCAAGATCTTCGCAATTTAACATCGCAAAGGCCTTTAGATTAGGCATACCAAATTTGGTGTTGATTTGAAGAACTCTCTAGGAGGAGTTCGTTAAAGTACAACACATGGAAATGACCAAAATTACACAAAATATGCTCATAATATTAAAAATAACCGACTTCCTGTTGGGTTTAGAATTTCGCTCCAAGAGTCTTTTTTGTAGGTATTGGTGTGTTACATATGTGTGCCAATTTTCGTGCATGTACGCGAAACATAGCTGGAAGGCTGTTGATTTTCTTGGTATAGGTGGCGCTGTCGAGCCATTTTGACACACCCTCTTCTGAATCCTATATCAGACGAAAATTTTCACCAGGTTTGACGCGTGTGCAAAGTTTCATGACTTTTTGAGCATGTTAAAGCCCTCAAAAATGTGATTCATTCGGGAGAAGAAGAAGAAGAAGAAGAAATATAGCTGCAAGCAGCGATGGCGGGCTCAAGCCACCAATGCCATCGCCACCCCGGTGGCATCAGGTAAACTGTGCCCAGCGGGCACATGCATTCACAATATCCCTCTGGCAGTGAGGTTTTAAAGGATACGGCAGTTAAAGGGTTAATCCGAATCATCTAGACTTTAAAATCACATTCACAGAACAATATATATATTAGTAACACTGTACAATAAGATTTCATTTATAAACATTATGTTAACATGAACAATATTTATATAGCATTCATTCATGTCAGTTAATATTCCAAACTTAAACATGAAAACATTGTTTTATTGTGATTTTTTTCCAAGTACATTTTACCAATTCCAAACCATATAAATCTTAATAACTACCATTATTTTTTATTTAATCATTTATGAGTGCTATACAATAGTCCAGGAAAGCTGGAAGAGAAAAACTCCTTATATTCATGTGTGCAGAATTATTAGGCATGTTTTCTTTTACAGATGAAATGCGCTAAAATAGACTTTTAACTCAAACTGTAAGGTCGAAAATTATGAAATACCCATGAGAAATATCAAACACAAATGCAATACAGAAATGGATAAGTTAAGACTTGACCATTGTACAAAAAATACTGACTGGGTCATGAGGTCAGAAAAGAAGAAGAAAAAAGCAGGTCAAGAAGAACTGACAAAAAGGATTGCAAAATAATTAGTAATTAATGTGAAGATTAATTTTTAGTCAATTCTGCAAGACAGACTTTTCAGGAAAGGAGGTGGAATAAAAATGAGCTCCTAAATCTTAATCCTGGATTCTGGAAGATATATTCCTCAAACCATCGAACAAGAGGAGGTGGTGCTGGTCCTTGACGAGTCACTCTAATCTGTGCATAAAGCCTATATATAAAGACTTAATATATAGTATTTCACAATACTTCATGGTATTCTAATTAAATAATTTTTTGGAATCTTAAGTCTCTCAGAGCCTGACACCGAGTAATTCTGGAGACTCCAGGAAAGTGGCAGTTCTGTAAAATGTTGGCGCTGGAGACTAAATGCACCCTGATAGTTTCACACCTAATTCACTTAACACACACACACACACACATTACCCACAGTGACAGTGGGACTGAGTGACATCAGATGTATGATAGTTTTTTTTTATTTTCTATCATCCATATAGTGTTGTATAGTCATGAAACTATGGTCATGAGACCAGTCATTCTGAGGAAATATGCCTCAGAATGACTGGTCTTCTATGTGTACATTTTTTTTTTTAAAGTGTTTAGAAGCTGCACTTTAAAAAAATAAAAAGACATTTACTGGTTCCTTTTTTACTATTATTTCAAAAAATCATCACGGCAAAACCATTCAAGCTATCCAAAATTCATTCACACCTATTCTGTAAGATTAATTCTTTAAACAGTGGTAAAAGAGGATGTGGTGCTGAACCTTCAAGAGTCACTCAAAACGTTATCTGTCCATAAAGCCTATAAAGAATTATTCTTAATATACAGTTCAAAATACTTCAGCTTGTTATTCTAATTAAGTGAGGGTCATTTTATCAGTAAAATATATACAATTCATTTTTTTTTGAAAGATTTCTATAAATGATTTAAATCATACTCGTTTCTACAATAATTATTTAAAAGTAATCCTATAGCTCCCTCTAGTGGCCATTATAGGTACTAAGAATTGCAAGCTTGATTTATGAGTTATGATAGTTTAAATTTTATGCTGGCTCTTGAAAGTGATAAAGCTATGAAACATACTGTGCTTCCTTCAAATGAGGACTTCTACTTATATAAAAAATTATGAAGATTTAGAATGAAAAATTGTAAAGATATAGTAAAATAACTATTGTATTTTTTTATGTTACTTTAATAAATCTCTATGGCAACACCATTTAAGCTATCCTAAACCCATTCACAATTTAACATCTCAGTATATAGGCATAATGTTGAAAAAGGAGTATGGAGTAGTATGAGTAGGAGTATGAATTCATTTGCAGGCTTTATCATAAATCCACAATAAAATTTCTGTATCAATCTGTGTTGTTGTTTGTTTATTTTTATCTTTTATTTTTCATAGGAAGATAACTTACTCTCATTTTTAATAAATGTGCTTATAAACCAAGGACAAGCTATTTATAGCTGTATTTATAAACTGCTTACTACTGACTATTAATATTGGGACAAGGCTTTATAAAGCATGAACTGACTATTTAATAATGAGTGCAGTTATTATAAAGTGTTATCAATGAATTTGCTAATGTTAACAAATTAGACATTATTTTACAGTGTTATCAAATCCTTAAATGACTCATAAGCATTTGTGAAAGTTCTGCTTGCATTACAGCTTAGTATTGATCTGTGAGCTGAACAGATTTACTGTTACATCCATGAGATTATGTAAATTAAAATAAATATAATGTCACATGATGTCATAGGTCAGTATCAAATGAGTTTGAAATTATTATTTGCAGCACAAATAAGGTTTTTTTAGGATTTTTAAAAATCCCTAAAACTGTCAGAAAAAGGTTAAGGCCTAAGCTATTTCTATGTGAGTGGCTAATTTTATTTTTGTTTTTATAATTGTAATACACAAACTATGAAATTATACAAAATGTATAAAAAGATAAATAAATAAATACGCACACATTAAAAAAGCAGCCAAGTCGAATGAGTTTCCTTTTTTATATAGATTAAAATTGAAGACAGAAGCAAGTGGTAAATGTGGTCACTTTAATATTCAAATCCAGTAGATCCAGTTTATGTTCACGTGGCTGTTTTCGTTTATATTCGCCAAGCTATTATGTGTTTTGAAATAATCTTGTCCGTTATGTGTTCGTTCGTACGACGAAAGCCAGAATCCTGCAGCTCGAGAGATATATGTTATTCTGCCAGTCGCGCTTTCAAATAGTCTTGCACACTTAAACAGGTCACAAACACCTGCATTTAGCTCTTGTTGTGTTACAATGGGTTTATTGTGTGCATTTGTGGTAATATTTTATTTAAAAAAGCTCTTAAACAAGAATAAATTCGTTTGTTTTGAGCTGGACACTGTACGCGCTGATCGGAGGCGGTGATTTCAGATAGGCAGCCACAAATATTTCATTTTCACACAAACAGTTCAAAAACATCTTAATTTAGCTCTTGGTGTGTTCTAATTGGTTGATTGTGTGATATCGCTGTAATAATTTATTTTTAAAAGCTTTAAAACAGGAATAAATTCGTTTTCTCTGAGCTCTTTACTCCAGACGCTCGTGATCACAGCGGTGATTCATCTCTCTTATTTCTCACGTATCTCTGGCCAGAAATAATTTATCCATGAGCCCTGAACCGGTAATAATCAGATTTTTAACCGATTTAAAAGTGAAAGTAAAAGTCCGGGAATTGAACCTGTAGGGGCGCTATCTCTCTCAGACAATGGAAGTCTGAAGCACATATACTAAAACAGAGGGACAGAGTGAGATGAGATGTCTGACAGTTTTTTAATTTTCTGTTATCCATACAGTGTTGTAAAGTCGTGAAACTATGCATATTTCCTCAGAATGACTTTTTCATCTGTATGAAAAAATTATTTGACGTGTTTGGAAGCTGCAATTTAAAAATACAATAATGATTCCCTTTGTAAGGTCATTTAAAAAAATCACCACGGCAAAACCATTCAAGCTATCCAAAATCCATTCACAATTTAAGTTCCTATCAGAAATACTGATGTGTGTTCAGAGTTTTGTGAAATTCTAAGTATGTTATTTGCCTCAAAATCACCTGAGAAGTATTCCAGTTTGACATGTTGCCACGCCAACAATTTTTTAGATATCAATATCCCCCTTGCAGATTTATATCGGCTGTGTTTTAACATTATTCTGATGAAGTTTGAAGCAAATCGAGTAATAATAAGATGCTGAATTCAAATCATTTTGAAAATGACACACTTCCTTCTGCCAGTTGGTGGCGCTATAACTTTGACTCCTTATAGTCACATATATGCGATCGACATCATACAACGAATAATCTGATGAAGTTTGATTAAAATCAGGAAATGTATGTGGACGATATTAGACACTTCCTGTTTCTCATTTCTCGCCATAATTTCAACGCCTCGCCACGAGCAAACCGTTTGAGATATCAAAAATCCCCTGGCAATTTTTCATCCCCAGTGTCTTGAGATCATGTTGACCGAGTTTGGCGGCAATCGAGAAAAAAACCTATGACAAGTATTTCAAATTCCAGAGCATGCGCTTTTTACATAACTCTAAATAGCTGACTTCCTGTTGGGTGGAGCCTATGACATGCAATACGCAAGTTGTTCGGCACAATGAGATCTATATGTGTACTGAGTTTCTTATGAATATGTGCAAGTATGTGTGAGCTATACATCAACATTTCTGACTGTGTTCCAGGGGGCGCCGTAGAGCCCCTGTGCCACGCCCGGGTCCCAGCCTCTGCAGGCTCCTAAAGGCCACAGATTCCAAAGTGTGCGCAAATTTTCAAGAGTTTTTGAGTATGTTAAGGACCCCAAAAGCACCCACAACTTTGACGAAAAATTTGAATACTAAACCCTAAATAGCCAACTTCCTGTTGGGCGGAGCCTATGATATGCAATACAAAAGTTGTTTGGATTGATGAGATTTATATGTGTACCGAGTTTCATACGTCTACGAGCAAGAGTGTATGATATATGGCCCTCCATATTCCAGGGGGCGCTGTAGAGCCCCTGTGCCACGCCCGTGTATCAGTCTCTGCCCGGCCCTAATGGCCGCAGGTTCCAATCTGTGTGCCAATTTTCAAGACTTTTTAAGCACGTTAAGGGCCCCAAAAGCCCCCGAGACGTTGAAAAAAAAAAAAAAAAAAAAAAAAAAAAAAAAATAATAATAATAATAATAATAATAATAATAATAATAAAAAATAATCCTAATGAAAACAATAGGCCTCTCGCCCTTTGGGCTTGAGCCCTAAATATAGCTGCAAGCAGCGATGGCGGGCTCAAGCCACCAATGCCATCGCCACCCCGGTGGCATCAGGTAAACTGTGCCCAGCGGGCACATGCATTCACAATATCCCTCTGGCAGTGAGGTTTTAAAGGGTATGGCGGTTAAAGGGTTAATCCGAATCATCTAGACTTTAAAATCACATTCACAGAACAATATATATATATATATATATATATATATATATATATATATATATATATATATATATATTTAGTAACACTTTACAATAAGATTTCATTTATAAACATTATGTTAACATGAACAATATTTATATAGCATTCATTCATGTCATTTAATATTCCAAACTTAAACATTAAAACATTGTTTTATTGTGATTTTTTTTCCAAGCACATTTTACCAATTCCAAGCCATATCAATCTTAATAACTACCATTATTTTTTATTTAATCATTTATGAGTGCTATACAATATTCCAGGAAAGCTGGAAGAGAAAAACTCCTTATATTCATGTGCAGAATCATTAGGCATGTTTTCTTTTACAGATGAAATGCGCTAAAAAAGAGTTTTAACTCAAACGTTTTTAACTCAAAGTCGAAAATTATGAAATACCCATGAGAAATATCAAACACAAATGCAATACAGAAATGGATAAGTTAAGATTTGACCATTGTACAAAAATGCTGACTGGGTCATGAGGTCAGAAAAGAAGAAGAAAAAAAAAAAACAGGTCAAGAAGAACTGACAAAAATAATTGCAAAATAATTAGGAATTAATGTGAAGATTAATTTTTAGTAAATTCTGCAAGACAGACTTTCAGGAAAGGAGGTGGAATAAAAATGAGCTCCTAAATCTTAACCCCGGATTCAGGAAAATATATTCCTCAAACCATCGGACAAGAGGAGGTGGTGCTGGTCCTTCACGAGTCACTCTAATCTGTTCATAAAGCCTATATATAAAGTCTTAATATGTAGTATTTCACAATACTTCATGGTATTCTAATTAAATCATTTTTTGGAATCTTTGATTTCTCAGAACCTGACACATTGTAATTCTGAGACTCCAGGAAAGTGGCAGTTCTGTAAAATGTTGGCACTGGAGACTAAATGCTCCCTGATAGTTTCACAACTAATTCACTTAACACACACACACACACACACACACACACACACACACACACACACACACACACACACACATTACCCACAGTGACAGAGGGACAGAGTGACATCAGATGTATGATAGTTTTTTAATTTTCTATCATCCATATAGTGTTGTATAGTCATGAAACTATGCATATTTCCTCAGAATGACTTGTCTTCTATGTGTAATTTTTTTTTAAGTGTTTAGAAGCTGCACTTAAAAAAATAAAAGACATTTACTGGTTACTTTTTTACTAATATTTTAAAAAATCACCACGACAAAACCATTCAAGCCATTCAAAATTCATCCGCACCTGTACTGTAAGATACATTCTTTAAACTGGTAAAAGAGGATGTGGTGCTGATCCTTCAAGTCACTCAAAACGTATCTGTCCATAAAGCCTATAAAGAATTATTCTTAATATACAGTTCACAATACTTCAGCTTGTTATTCTAATTAAGTGAGGGTCATTTTATCAGTAAAATACATAAAATTCATATTATTTTTCTTTGAAAGATTTCTATAAATGATTTAAATCATACTTGTTTCTACAATAATTATTTAAAAGTGATCCTATAGCTCCATCTGGTGGCCATTATTGGTACTAAGAATTGCAAGCTTGATTTATATGTTATGATAGTTTTAAATTTATGCTGGCTCTTGAAAATGATAAAGCTATGAAACTTACTGTGCTTCCTTCAAATGAGGACTTCTACGTATATAAAAAATTATGAAGAGTTGGAATGAAAAATTTTAAAGATATAGTAAAATAACGATTGTATTTTTTTATGTTACTTTAATAAATCGCTATGGCCACACCATTTAAGGTATCCTAAACCCATTCGCAATTTAACATCTTCAGTATATGGCTTCATGTTAAAACAGTTTGGTGTGAACTACTTGTGTCTTCTTGGAGGAGAATGAATTCATTTACAGGCTGAGTTTATCATAAATCCACAATAACATTTATGAGTTCTGTATCAATCAGTGTTGTTGTTTGTTTATTTTTTATTTATTTTTTTCATAGGAAGATAACTGACCCTTTACTCTCCTTTTTAATAAATGTGCTTATAAACCAAGAACAAGCTATTTATAGCTGTATTTATAAACTGCTTACTACTGACTATTAATATTGGGACAAGGCTTTATGAAGCATGAACTGACTATTTACTAATGAGTGCAGTTATTATAAAGTGTTATCAATGCATTTGCTAATCTTAACAAATTAGACATTATTTTACAGTGTTATCAAATCCCTTAAATGATTTGTAAGTGTTTTGTAATGATTTTATTGACCTAAAAGCATTTGTGAAAGTTCTGCTTGCATTAGAGCTTAGTCTTGATCTGTGAGCTGAACAGATTTACTGTTACATCCATGAGATTATGTAAATTCAAATAAATATCATGTCACAGGATGTCAGAGGTCAGTATCAAATGAGTTTGAAATTATTATTTGCAGCACAAATAAGGTTTTTTAGGATTTTTAAAAATCCCTAAAACTGTCAGAAAAGGATAAGGCCTAAGATTTCTATGTGAGTGGCAAAATTTGTTTGTTTTTATAACTATAATGCATAAACTATGAAACTATACAAAATGTATAAAAAAGTACAAGTTATTCTTTTCCAATGTTTTTAATTTATTTAATTTTTTTTTTTTTTATTTATTTATTTTTTTTTGGATTTACATTTTAAAAAATTAGCCTACGGCGATCATTCTAAACATCTTGAATAAAACCTGTCAATATTTATTATAGACCACTATAACTGTGTATAATCTAACAAACGAGTTTATTATGAAAATAAAAGCGTGTACACCAGATAACTTGGACGATAAAGAAATTGCTAACAATAGTATAATAGAGCATGTTTTAGGTTTTTAGGCGTTTAGATGCAGAAATGGACAAATCAAATGTAAAATAAAATGTAATTGATTTAATTAAATATAGATTAAGTCTTGTTAGAGCAAAATAATAAATAAATACGTACACACATTAAAAAAGCAGCCAAGATGAATGAGTTTAATTTTTTTATATAGATTAAAATTGAAGACAGAAGCAGCTGGTATATGCGGTCACTTTATATTAAAATCCAGTAGATCCACTTCAGATTTAATTCTCAACAGTTTATGTTCACGTGGCTGTTTTCGTTTATATTAGCCAAGCTATTATGTATTTTGAAATAATCTTGTCCGTGATGTGTTCGTTCTTACGACGAAAGGCAGAATCCTGCAGCTCGAGAGATATATGTTATTCTGCCAGTCGCGCTTTCAAATAGTCTTGCACACTTAAACGGGTCACAAACACCTGCATTTAGCTCGTGTTGTGTTATAATGGATGTATTGTGTGCATTTATGGCAATAATTTATTTTAAAAAGCTCTTAAACAAGAATAAATTCGTTTGTTTTGAGCTCTGAGACACTGTGCGCGCTGATCGGAGGCAGTGATTTCAGATAGGCAGCCGCAAATATTTCATTTTCACACAAACAGTTCAAAAACATCTTAATTTAGCTATTGGTGTGCTCTAATTGGTGAATTGTGTGATATCGCTGCAATACTTTATTTTTAATAGCTATAAAACAAGAATAAACTCGTTTTTTCTGAGCTCATCATTCCACACGCTCCTGCTCAGAGTGGTGATTCATCTCTCGTGTTTCTCACGTATCACTGACCACACATCAATTATTAATGAGCCCTGACCTGATAATAATCATATATGTTGGTTTAGCTTGTCACTGTGAATTAAATCCAAGTATTTATTTGTATTTTAACCGATTTAAAATCGAAACCAAAAGACAGTCTCCTCCCTTTTTAGTCCGGTAACTGAACCTGTAGGGGCGCTATTTCTCTCAGACAATGGAAGTCTAAGCACACACACTCAAACAGATGGACAGAGTGAGATGAGATGTCTGACAGTTTTTTAATTTTCTGTTATCCATACAGTGTTGTAAAGTCATGAAACTATGCATATTTACTCAGAATAACTTTTTTTTCTGTATGAAAAAAGGTTTTGAAGTGTTTGGAATTTAAAAATGCAGGAAAATTAATAATTCCATCTTTATTGTCATTTAAAAAAATCACCACGACAAAACCATCCAAGCTATCCAAAACCCATTCACAATTTAAGTTCCTCAATGATAAGTAGGCAAAAGGATGGAAACAGCCAGTTTTACTCATTGAAAAAAATAACAGTGGAAAGCAATAAGTAGGCAAAAGGATGGAAACAGCCAGTTTTACTCATTGAAAAAAATAACAGTGGAAAGCAATAAGTAGGCAAAAGGATGGAAACAGCCAGTTTTACTCATTGAAAAGGGCTTAGTGTGGTAGCGTTGCCTCTATTTCCGGAAGGTGGAAGGTGGAAAAAGGAATGGAAAGAAACTATCAACCTGGTAGCGTGGCCGAGTGGTCTAAGGCGCTGGATTTAGGCTCCAGTCTCTCTGGGGGCGTGGGTTCGAATCCCACCGCTGCCAGCTGTGGTTTTAATTACAGAGGCCCTGTGTGTACTCGATGAAGGTTCTGAAAACGTGGTGAGAGTACACTTTGCCTTTCAGCGGCCAGGTGCTCAGCCTATCTCCTTTCTGCTAAAGCAGTCAGACTGAGTCCTGCTCCCGGGGCACTGTTCTCCTCTGTGGTTAAGTGACTACCGAAAGTTTCATTGCTGACGATTTTAGTCAATCCTGTGTTGATCTGTTCTTCAGAAT